>NC_139577.1:32355694-32383194 GCF_946808225.1 Silurus aristotelis | reverse complement strand
CTGTCTGTCTGTCTGTCTGTCTGTCTGTCTGTCTGTCTGTCTGTCTGTCTGTCTGTCTGTCTGTTAACCCTGTCTGTCTGTTAACCCTGTCTGTCTGTCTGTCTGTCTGTCTGTCTGTCTGTCTGTCTGTCCATCCATCCAGCCATCCATCCAACCATCCAGCCATCCAGCCATCTAATCAAGTGTAAAGTACATACTGTCACCTTATAATCATCATCTCCCAGATAGAAATAGAAGCCATTTTGGTCTTTCTGTTTAAGGCTAACAAACAACATTACACATTTAAATATTTGCAAATGCAATATAGACATTTTTTTAATCTACGCTCCCGTTTTAATTCACGCTAATAAGACGCCCGAATTTTCGTAATTAGCTCACTTATTTCTCGACAGGCGACAAAATATCTCTGTGCAATAACGCTGCGTATAGCATCAATCATTCTCAGGTTTCAGTGGCCACAATTTTATGGCTGCTATAGACACAGAGCACTCAGAAGTTAAAAGTAAAGCTCTGTACCTGGATTATGTACCCTTTTGATGTCTCTGCCCCTACTACAGTCGGGCGTGCTAAAAAAAAAAAAGCACAGACCGGGCAAAAAAAATAAGGGGGCTATCGTAAGAAAGGACAAATAGTGAGGGAACGAGAGACCACCAACAGGCAGAGCAGAGGCCGTGGGGTTTTTATGGGCCTGGCTGGTCCGGCTAGTAGCTCAGAATCCATTATAGTTTTCTAGGGAAGGGTTGAGGGGGGCAGCAAGATGTATAATATGGCCTCTTAGCCCCTTAGGGGGACGCCATGGATTGTAAATCCTGCACGTCCTTTTTTACTACATAGTACCTTGTGAATGGGAAGCGGCTCGGCTTTCAATCTGGAGTGCAACACGGTGGGAAGATAAAACAAATTGGATCTGAGGAGCTGGAGATCGTTTGGGTTTTTTTCCCCGTCGAAACACAAAAGCTTCAAACGAAAGTCGCCGATGACGTGGAAAAGAACGCATCCTAATCTGGCCTTTGTGCCGATCCGCTCGGAGACAGTCGGGAAGCACTCGGGTGATTTCATGACGGACAGGAAGAGCAGACGGGGGCAAGCCTTTGAAACGAGAGACACGTTTCAGCACGCAGGAAGCAAAAGGGATGAGAAAAAGAAAGATACGAGTCAAAATCAGTCTGTCCATAATTGTGGCCTTTATGCTGTAGGTCCTTCCCTGCAAGCTGGTAGAGTGTGATATGTGGACCAGAGGCCCCCGGAGCAACAGGGTGCCCAATCACAGACCTCCGACGTCCCCTTGGGTTAGCATTGGCACAATGTGAGAGAAAACAGACGCTGGTCTGAGTTTACCAGGCTGCTCTGATTTTTTTTGGGGGGGTGGATTGTGGGTATTTGGTGGGGCAGAGAGTTTTCTCATGCACTTAGAGCTGGTTTGTTCTTCCAACCCAGTTTTATCATAGACAAGACTAGGCATCACATCACATGAAAGCACACAGGCATCGTTTCATTTCCACTTGCTTGGTTTAAGTCTGCACCGAACTCCATTTCCCAAAAGTCCTAGCAAGCTGTTGAAAGCCTAAAGAAACGACAAAGCTAAGCAGAGCAGCAGCGTGGGGTGTTAGCACGTGGGTGGCGAGGTGACTTTCCCATGTCATAACAGCTCTGGTGAGTTCACTCACACCGATTACATAGCTGTAAAAATACTTAAGAACTACAGAGCAGATTTGATCGAATTCACTAGCTGCATTAGCATCACATGGCACCTGAGTGACAGCCAGAAGCACAAACCCTTACTGGAGAACCAAACAGCTCCTAGTGGCCTATTTGCTTGAATCATACTGACCTACCGACTACTCTTTAAGAATCCATCAAGGTGACTTGATGCCAGTCCGTGCCATTTTCCCTAAATCTTAAAAGCATTGCCCTTAGGGAACGGCTTCGGAATAATGATAAAAAAAAAAAATAAATAAAAAAAAAGATAGTGGATGTGACTTTGTGGAGGAGCCATGTGGTCCTAATGAGAAAGCATCTCTCAGTAATGACCTGGGTTAATAGCTGCTGCTGCTGCTGCTGCTAAAGGGGCCCCAATGTCTGCCAGACACACACACACACACACACACACACACACACACACACACACACACACACACACACACACACACACACACACACACACACAAAATAAAAATGCGCAGAGGCCACAGGCGACAGGATTCAGCCACCATGAGAGAAAAATTACAATCATCTCGCATAAAACGGAGGACTCCAAAAAAGACAAGCTGTAGCTGAATCGTGTCTAAATCATGAAATCGGTTCACTTCGATCTTTAAATAACAATACGGATTTTTCCCATCAGTGCTTTAATTAAGATTTTCAACATGTCTAATCATGTTTAATCTCACACAGAGAAGTGGGCTGATATGTATTCATGTTTATATATATATATATATATATATATATATATATATATATATATATGTATTTAATATACCAAAAGTTCCCAGTTACATTCAGTGGAAATAGTTGAGACATAAAGTCTAATTCTTCCCAAACAAGCTGTTTCACATGTTCACTTTATGAGCAGAACCACACACACACTCCATGCTACACTTTACACCTCATTAGCTGAAATGAAAAGCCTACCTGATTGCGGGATTGAGAGGTAAAGTTGTTTAGTGTAGTGTGAATTTGACCTTGTTTGAATGAGGCTAATTATTACATTAAATTTGTAGCACTGTTTATATTTTTACACTTGACAGCAACAATACCTTGGGTACTGTTTAAAGAATTCTGGATTGTGATTGGTTGGATGATTTTCTAAAGTAATTTTTTCCAACAACAAAAAAGTGTGTGATCGTTAATATGACTTTCTCTCTAAATAGAAATTTTTTTTTAAACATTTATGGAAGGAGTCTCCAGTTTCAGAAGTCAATCTGGAATCTTTAGTTTTTTTCTTTCGGACTAAAAAGATTATTCTTCATTTCATGGATGTTCCATAACATAAAAGGATGGTGGATCTGTAATGAACACAACATGTACAAATTGATGTAGTAAAAACAAATAACACTCAAATATGCTTCATTAAAAAATTATAACAATAACTCACTTTGTGTGATTTGAGCTGAAACGCCTCCCAGACACTGATTATTTTCTGATATTTGCACCCTCCCTGAGTGTTTTATTTCTTCATATGTGAATATTTTCAGCCAGGACTCTTCAAGCTGTTTTTTTTTTTTACCGAAAGGTCCGAAGGAGCCATGGATGAGAAGCTGTGTGGAAAAAAAATAAACATGGCAAACAATTTTAATGAGTATAATTGGCCAGTTTGACTCAGTCATTAATTATATATCTCCCACTACGTTCTCCGTCTGTGGAAATTTCCGAGCAGGGGATCAGCTGGCAGATAGCCGCTTCGTTACGACCTAGGAATATCTTGCATTCGGTTTTTTTTTTCTTCTCATCTGTACATTTGTAATTTCCTGCAGCTACACAGCCTCTGTGTGTTAAAAGCCCTTTCCTGCTGCGTGGAGCTCGTCTGCTGCCGACCTGGTGTTTACCTCGGTGAGCAGAGGAAGCTGCGAGATCTTTCCATACTGGAAAAGAGGAAACTGTGTGTTTCCAGCTCTGATTAACATTAATTACATGAGATAGAGAGAGAGAGAGAGAGAGAGAGAGAGAGAGAGAGAGAGAGAGCACCAGATAGTGTATTACAAAACCTCACTTTAAAGTCATTATAATTTTTACCTGTGTTTTGTTATGCACCACTTTATAGCTGTTTAGTCTTTCTCAGGGAGATGGAGGTGCAGATACGCAGACAGCGAGGGAGTCAGGGACAGTGTGTGTGTGTGTGTGTGTGTGTGTGTGTGTGTGTGTGTATGTGTGTGTGTTTGTATGTGGGAGACGGACGGTAGACAAACTACTGGTGCTCTGCTATCTGTGCCGTGTGTTTCCCACAGGAGATACAACATAGACGGGCCTCTTCCCTTCACCTCCATTGACCTCCATACTCTAGACTTTCTCAGCTGACATGCTTACACTCTTTTATTTTCACTATTTTAACAGCACTAAGATGCACAAAAGAACAAAACTCTTCTTTTTTATTAAATAAAGTTAATAAAGTTGTATATTTTTTATATATATATATATATATATATATATATATATATATATATATATATATATATATATATATATATATATATATATATATATGTGTGTGTGTGTGGATACTATGTGAATATAGTGAAGATTTGAATAGCCAATTTAGTTGTATTTTTATTTGTTTATTTAGAAATGATTTTTTAGATTAAAAATATATAAAAACTCATTTTTGGTTTATTGAGAGTTTATTTACATAATTGCAATTTAATTAAGGTGTATTGCTATATATAAAAAAAGAGGTGTTCATGAATTATTGGATTGAAGAAAGAAAGAAAGAAAGAAAGAAAGAAAGAAAGAAAGAAAGAAAGAAAGAAAGAAAGAAAGAAAGAAAGAAAGAAAGAAAGAAAGAAAGAAAGAAAGAGATAATGAGCATTAGTGATAATTTTTTTCTCTCGCTATATGTTTATATATTTATATTTTTTCTCCTCTATATTAACTGCCCATTTGTTCATTATATAAACATATTTTGAAATATTGTAAATCTGAAATTTACCCAAATGTATGAACAAATAATTACTGAGCTTTAAATCTAACCAAAGATTCATAAAAATGTATATAAATACTAAATATAATTTAAAACATAAATTTGGATTTTGATCCAAAACTCTATTTATTTACCGATTTAGTTTTTTTTAATTACATTTACAGACTTACACACTGTTAAGGATACCCGATATCATGTAAGTTTCTTCAGTATATGTCTCGTGCTTTTATAAATGATCAGACCGGACCCTCTTTTACAAACTTTAAACCTTTTAACTCTACCAGCAAAATTGTGTTTGATCACTTTCATTTTCTGACCTATTTATTAGTGAAAAAAGATTTGCCCCTTTCTGGAACGGCCAGGCCTGGCGATGCTCGTCGGCTTGTGACGGAGTCCAGGCCACGTTCGGTTCTCCCCGCATAGGTAGAGTGCTGAGATAAGGGTCGTCTGATAAGTCAGCGAGTCTAATGTGGATCTGTAGTGGAGGCTCTGCTCTTTGATTATGGAGCGGAGAGGGCGTCTGGTGCTGAACGCTAATGTGATTAGACCTTTACGCCACCGCAGCATTGATGTCACACTCTCTAAATCAGGGGCTCTATTGGCCATGAGGGCCAGCTGGGCAGCGCAGGCCAGACTCGGGGCTGCTCAGCCATGAGGCACTGAGGCACGATCTGAATAACAGAGATGAAGCCCTGGGGGTTATGACTCTAAAAAAGCACAACCACGACGCTCATTAGAGCCAATGGATTGGATGAGAATGTATGTATGCGACCAGACGTATGCTTCCGATCCGTATGCAGGACTTCCGACTCGTTTTGTTTTTACCGCTTCGTGCATTTTTACGCGTTAGCTCGGCCATCAATCCTTCGAACGTTTATTTATCATCCTTTTTACATCACACAGCATTTTTCTGACTTCTCTATAAACATGGGTTGGAGCTATATATCAGGGATGATCACTCCGTGTGAGCTGAAGTCCTTTTATAAATCTTCCTCGTACTCGTCCTAATGAACTCCCAGAACTCAGTACTGACCAGAAGATGAAGGGTTCCTTTTGGGTACAAACTCCCCAGAATATTTATAACGCACTTAGGGGTTTATTGGTTAGATGTTAAGACCGCTTAGTGTTTTTATATTGTATACAAATATACAAATATATATAATATACAGGATAATATTCCCCATTACCCTGCAAAAACTGTTCAAATATGGTTCAAGGAAGATGTTTATATGTATATATACGTATTTATAACTGGGATAATAGCTCCCGTTCAGAAACAAATATACCAGTTTACGAGAGCGAGATGGATTTCACACGAGAGCCATTTTTAACTTTTTAGGCTGGTATTCGATTACTGTGTCTTGTATCAGGTATAAGGAATTCATTAGGAAGAAAAAAAAGATATGCAAATCAGATTTCGGAGCAGAACTCAGTGAGACTGAAGACAATTACCGTTTCCTTCTACTAAGGAAATGTAATTTATTACTGTACTTAAGTAGCTTATTTACGTATCTGTACTTTACTGAAGTGTTTCCATTTGAACAGACTTTTACTGTAACTTCATTTGAAAGTCAAATATTTTACTTTTTATTCGAACACATTTTGTGAAATCAGGATAAAAAGGATAAAACATAACTGTTGAAACACGCAGCAAATCACCAATCAGGGTCGAGCGCTCGCTCTGTTTTACACTCGTTTTTATTGGCGCTTGGTGCATCTACTGATCACCAACACACAGTTCAGCATCAGTTCAACAGCAAGCAGAACATTTAGAGAGGAATAAACTCCTGACTCGAACTCACCACAACAACCGTGACCTCGTTTATGTGATTTTTAAATTTTTTTTTAAGTCGTTAAAAAGAAGGTTTTGGGCTCATGATCATTGTTAATAGAAATCAATCAGTGTTTGAGTCACTAATATCATTCTATTAAAAGATCAGTGTGCTGAGAGTCACGTTTGAGTTTTTACACATAAACTGAGTTGATTAAGTAAAGAATCTTGTGATAAAAATGATAATAGGAACATTATAGTTATAATAAATCAGTACTTCGGATACTTCAGTACATTTGAAGGCAAATAATTTTGTACTTTTAATTAAGTGAAAGTTTACTGTTACTGGAGTAATATTTTGCAGAGTGGATCTACTTTAACTCATAGTTCGTGTACTTCATCCAACACCATCAGCTACACACTTCTATATGGTTTTAAAGAGCACAAATTGTGCAGAAACTAGAAACTCTTTCATCCTCGTGCCCTTGGTTTTACACTTCCATGGTGTCCTCTGTACCCTCTGAATCCCCCGTGTTGTCCCGATTTGACCGCATAAGGCGCTTTTGTGTGACTGTGTGTGTATGTGTGTGTGGGCATACACACTCACACACACAGAGACATAGCAGACTACAGACTGACCACAACAGTGACCATCTCCATGACTCCACTCCAGTCACAAGTTATTAGTGGAGTCATCTCTCTCTCTTCCTCTCTTTCTCTCGAACGCTAAAGGTTAGGCGCATGCCAGCTTTTATCTCCGCCGTCGTCCCTGCTTGTGGCACCCTGCTCAAAGGACCTCTTTATGCCCGCTCAGAAATAAATGACGCTGTCGTGCACAGAGACGCCGAGTCTTTTTTTCTGTCCGTTTGACGGAGTTGCGCTCGGGCCCGAGGGCCATGGAGGATTTCCCTAATTGCTTGGGGGAAGCAATGCTCCATGTTTAAATAAATACAGTTAGCGCTGACCCGGGCTGCTGATAAGGAGTGTGTGTGTGTGTGTGTGTGTGTGTGTGTGTGTGTGTGTGTGTGTGTGTGTGTGTGTGTGTGTGTGTGGGTTAGGGGGCCGTTTTGGTCAATGTGTGCCCCCCATCACTATACAGTATGCAAGAGGGCAGGAGTGAGGAGCAGAAGGGAAACAGGAAGTTATAAATCAGAGAAACTGCCTGACTGATTGCCCCTTGCTAAATCAAATCAGCAAACCACTACACGATGTTCTCTCTCTCTCTCTCTTTCTCTCTCTCTCTCTCTCTCTCTCTCTCTCTCTCTCTCTCTCTCTCTCTCTCTTTTTCCTTATCCCTCTTTTCCCTTATCCCCTCACTCTTTCCAGCCCTAACCAGATTTCAGTCCAAGTTTTCTAAAAAAAAAAAAGCAGACAGGGGACGTAACGAGAAAGAGCGTGTGCGTCTTCGTCCCTTGTTCTCGGGACCCTTGTTCTATGAACTTTACTCTCTCACACACACACACACACACACACACACATACACACATACACGCTTGCACTTGACACACACCAGATACCCAGAAGCCTTGTCGCTAATCGGTTTAGCTGCAGCGCAGTTGTGGCTCTGTGTAGCCACGGGCTTTTGTCTCGGCTTCGTAAAAAGAAGAGTTAACCGGATTTTGGGTTCGTAATTGACGCTCGTACATACGGTTGTTCTTGGAAGCAGGACATGCGAGCCGGTCGATAACGTGGTTATGTATCGAACACGCAGGGAATAATCGTAACGATGAACAGACACGGCGTCACGGAAGACTTTGTTATTTGTCCATCTCGGCTCGGTGTAATGCGGCCTGGCTGCGAATGATTAAATTTATGACATAATGTTTCTTTTACCAATTTTATTTCTTCGCTTTTTTTTTCAGGCCTCCAAGCCGCTCGTTTAGCTATTATAGCAATATGAGGACGCAATGGAAGACTTGTGGTGTTCCAAGTAAAAAAAAAAGGAAAAGAGACAGAGAATGTGGGTTTAATGGTCTGGATTTATCAATGGTTTTCAGGGAGCCGGGGCTCTTAACTCATATCTATGTGAAGTGAGGGTCAAAGTTCAGCTTGTAGTTCCTAAAAGTGATGATAGGGCCAGTGGAGGGCAGATAAGAAGGAGCCACAGAGCTCTGTTTGATAAAAGGGTCGACATGATCCTCATCGGGGGGGCGGAAGAACAAAAAAAACGACATGGATTAAGTTGTTTCTACAATAAAACCACAATAATAGAATTTCGAAGTCATCACAAATTCCCTGGACGCGGTTTTCGTGATGCAACTGTTTACAAATCGATCTAAACGGATTCGTCATCGCAAACCAGCGCCGCCTGATTGAACGGATCGCCATACCAAAAAAGCACACCATACAGCTTTTCATAAAATAAAGTGATGAATATGCAGCTTTAAACCATTTCATCATCAATTCAGTTTTTCCAGAAATCCCTGAATGTGACTGTTAATATTTTAATAGTTTTTGTTCTCGTTCAGACCGTTACCACGACGACGCTTCTTACGTTACTTTTCTTTTGTTTGATCGCTCGATCTGCTTGTCATCCTCTGTGGTTTTGATTTTTGTGTGTGTGTGTGTGTGTGTGTGTGTGTGTGTGTGTGTGTGTGTGTGTGTGTGTGTGTGTGTGTGTGTGAAAGTGAGAGAGAGACAGAGAGACGAAGTGTCGGTGGCAGAGAAATGCTGATTGAGCTGTAAGTTTGCTCTGGACTGTGTACTCGCTGTCACAGATCACACACACACACACACACACACACACACACACACACACACACACACACACACACACACACACACACACACAGACAAAAGCACACACACTCTTTTTTTCTCTGCTTCATCTCTTGTTGATGAAGAATAAAAAAAATACAATTTGGGCAAATTTGGATCTAAAATACTTTTACAGAGAATTTTTTTTTATACGTTATATACTGTATAATATATAATATACAGTATATTACATTTTAATCACATTTTTATCACTATAAAAAAAATTATTATATATATATATATATATATATATATATATATATATATATATATATATATATATATATAATCTAAAATCACAATAATAATAGTAAGAAGAATATGCTTTTATAGGATCCTTTTTTTTTTTTACTTTTTATTTAAATATTTATTAAGAATAGTATTTATTATTTATGACACAATGACACAAAAATCCTCAAATTTAAAGACTCCTTCCATAAATATCAAATAATCCTTTGCTCAGAGAGAATGTACGTACAACAACATAGGAACAATTCACACTTTTTTTATAAAATAACAATCGAAAATTATTATTATTATTATTATTATTATTATTATTATTATTATTATTAGTGTGTGTGTTCATTGCCTTTAAATATTATAATTTTTTTAAAATATATGTTTCAATTCCTATCTCTGACCGTGTAGAGACGTTCACGTTCACGTTATCAGCCTGACGTGTACCACATGACCAATAAATGCTAAGGTGAAGCATGTTGCAGGATCATACATAAGAACCAGGATATTCATTCATGGCATTTCCTTTATCACCATGAAGGTGAAGTGTGTTACTGTTAATATTAATACTGTACTTTATTTATCTGTGATGTTCACTACTAGAGCTTTATGATTCCCTGTTTTTCACTGGCATGTTGTTGAATAGTTGCAGTGGCATCAATGAAGTAAAGATCGTTAATAAAAGGATGGAATCGGAGAAGTTCTGGAGTGTAGAGAGTCCAGAATTTGGCTCACCCACCTCATGGAGCACTCTCTATGCTGCTGCTGCTACAGAAACAATGCCATTACCTGTACACTGTATACATTTTCGTTCGAGGAAAAACACGGACCTCTCCTCGTGTGTATATTTGAACAATTAGAGGGGGCGCATATTTTTTTCTCTGAGTGTTCCATTCACGTTTCATATTTACTAAATGTTTTGATGATAAAATAAATATGGAAATAATCCATGCATCTGCCCGAGGGGTAACTAGGGAAATATTTACATGCAGATGGCACTAATAGGCCGAGAGGCATCGTGCCAGTCATTACGGCCTGCTGGGTTTCGCTATGCCCCAGGTGCTGTGCTCTTGCCCTGCGTTAACCTTCCAGTAAAACTCACTGTGTACAGAGAACAGAGACCGGAGCGCTGCTAGGAGCTTCAGACCTCCTCATACACTATAAATAGCTCTGAAGAAGAACTGGGATATGATCAGGTTTGTCTTTTGAGATTATAAAACAAGGTATTGTGTTGCTTTAAACGTGGGGAAAAAAAACACTGTACAATAATTCTATTTTTGTTTTATTTTTATCATTTCTTACTGTCCAGTGTGATTTTCTGTGTGGATCAATTTTTTTTTTTTACAAGTAAAAAAAAATAACTGATTATTGTGAAAATTGTGATTGACGTTTGTTCATCTTAAAAGTAGGAAATTCACTTAGAGTCTTGAATATCAATTACTTTTACAGCATTTGGCAGACGCCCTTATCCAGAATGACTTATAATTCTAAATAGTGTAAAATTAAGGGCCTTGTTTAGGAGCCCGACGAATGCAGTTTGGGATTTGAACTCATAAACTTCCGACCAAAAGTCCATCGTCTTGATCAATGAGCTACCACTTTTTATTATTATTATTATTTTTTTTTGTATAGCACAACTTACATTTATGTCCTACACCTGAGCAGCTATGGGGTTAAGGGTCTTGCTCAGGGGCTGTTTGATGTGTCTGGGATTTAAACAGAGATGGTAAAACTACACCCATCCTTCACTTCAATAGAAGTGCAGATACTCATGTTTGGGAGGTTTGTGCTCTGACATGTACTTAAGTAAAAAGTTGTCATTATTACAAACGGTGTCACGCTGGTAACTGAACCTCACATCATATTAATATATTAATATAAAAACAACTTGTTGTTTTGTGTTCTCTAATGAATGTATCCAGACTGAAGATCCACCATGTAAAACACAAGCAGAGAAAAGATGATGATGATCAGGAACGTCTCTGTTTTGGTCGTGTTTCCATCACTGACTCCCTCTGTCTCATCCACGTTAACCTCAGACGTCTTACTGCCTTCTGCCTGCTCACTGTGAGCTTCATAAACTAGTCTATGTCTGTGGTGTGAGAGAGAACGGAAAGAAACTACTAAAACTACCAATTAACTACTAAAATACTGTCTGTAGATAAAGAGGTTATGAAGGTGGACTGTATAAGTGAAGTTCCTATAAGTTTATCATTAATAAGTGAGCCAGTGGTGACAATCCGTCCACATCTGGGTGACACCGAATGTCCATTCATTACAGTTCCCATACGGTAATATATCTACTGACAGAAACAAATCATTATTAATATAATGTAATAAATGTAACTGTAGATAATGTTGTAGAGGTGTGACTAATGGAGGGTAAATGTAGATGTTTGGTGCTCCACATAAAGAATCTCAAGTTCTCATGAGTTCTGTATAAAACTATTATCCAATGCAGATGTTTTTTGTTTTTTTTTAATTTTTACTCGATGTGAATTGTTACCTAATAACGGGGGTGTAAATGTACTTTGTTATTTTACTAAGCATTTGTTTGGCTACTTTCTAGTTTTACTGAGTATCAAAGATGTAATTTTTACTCTTTACACTTCGAGGGTTACTGTTGTTGAAGACGTCATTAACACTCCCCGACCCACATCTGCTGCCTGTGAGCGACTTTTTAGCACCGCTGGCCTCATTTTCAGTCCAAAAAAAGAGCCAAATCCTAAAAACTTTGAGGACCAGATTAAAGTATATTAAAAAGTAGTATATAGTAAAAACTATTGTCCCTTTCTGAGACTCTGAGAGTTACATCAAGTCACAGTCAGATCTAAATATAACAAATGATTTAATTTCATTTGTCTGTTGAATACTAACAGTTCTGCTACTTTGTGACATGAAACTATAATTAGATTTATTTAAACAAGGATTAAACGCTGTTTTTTAAAGATTGCTTTACTACTTTGTCTTTTTTTTTTGAGCGACTTGTTCGATCGTTGTTTCATTCTGGTGTTTTGAAGATTTTGTTGTGTTGATGTTTAATACAGTGTTCAGGTGGACAACTTTAGGACCTCACAAATCAGCTGTTCTTGGCTTTTCACTAACACGTGTCTTGGTGTCGAGACTTGAGTATTTGATTCTGTGTTTAAATCAGATATTTGAAGACTTTTACTCAAGTCATATTGGAATTGGGGACTTTTTAACTTGTAATGGAACTTAAATAAAAAAGTTTTGCAGTAAGATATTTATACTTTTACTCGAATATGATTTTCAGGGACTTTTTTACACCTCTGGTCTGATAAGGTGGTAACTGCATGTCGGATTGATGTGATAAAGGATTGTTGCTTATTGCAGTAGTGGGACTTTTTTTCTTTCTTTCCTTCTTTCTATCTTTCTTTCTTTCTTTCTTTCTTTCTTTCTTTCTTTCTTTCTTTCTTTCTTTCTTTCTTGTTTTCATCTATTTATTCCTACTTTTTCTTTCTTTCTTTCTTTCTTTCTTTCTTTCTTTCTTTCTTTCTTTCTTTCTTTCTTTCTTTCTTTCTTTCTTTTTTGTTTTCATCTATTTTTTCCTACTTTATCTTTCTTTCTTTCTTTCTTTCTTTCTTTCTTTCTTTCTTTCTTTCTTTCTTTCTTTCTTTCTTTCTTTCTTTCTTTCTTTCTTCTATTTATTCCTACTTTATCTTTCTTTCTTTCTTTCTTTCTTTCTTTCTTTCTTTCTTTCTTTCTTTCTTTCTTTCTTTCTTTCTTTCCTACTTTATCTTTCTTTCTTTCTTTCTTTCTTTCTTTCTTTCTTTCTTTCTTTTTTGTTTTCATCTATTTTTTCCTACTTTATCTTTCTTTCTTTCTTTCTTCCTTTCTTTCTTTCTTTCTTTCTTTCTTTCTTTCTTTCTTTCTTACTTTCTTTCTTTTTTGTTTTCATCTATTTATTCCTACTTTATCTTTTTTTCTTTCTTTCTTTCTTTCTTTCTTTCTTTCTTTCTTTCTTTCTTTCTTTCTTTCTTTCTTTCTTTCTTTCTTCTATTTATTCCTACTTTATCTTTCTTTCTTTCTTTCTTTCTTTCTTTCTTTCTTTCTTTCTTTCTTTCTTTCTTTCTTTCTTTCTTTCCTACTTTATCTTTCTTCTTTCTTTCTTTCTTTCTTTCTTTCTTTCTTTCTTTCTTTCTTTCTTTCTTTCTTTCTTTCTTGTTTTCATCTATTTATTCCTACTCTTTCTTTCTTTCTTTCTTTCTTTCTTTCTTTCTTTCTTTCTTTCTTTCTTTCTTTCTTTCTTTCTTGTTTTTATCTATTTATTCCTACTTTATCTTTCTTTCTTTCTTTCTTTCTTTCTTTCTTTCTTTCTTTCTTTCTTTCTTTCTTTCTTTCTTTCTTTCTTTCTTTCTTTCTTTCTTTCATCTATTTATTCCTACTTTATCTTTCTTTCTTTCTTTCTTTCTTTCTTTCTTTCTTTCTTTCTTTCTTTCTTTCTTTCTTTCTTTCTTTCTTGTTTTCATCTATTTATTCCTACTCTTTCTTTCTTTCTTTCTTTCTTTCTTTCTTTCTTTCTTTCTTTCTTTCTTTCTTTCTTAATTCTTTCTTTCTTTCTTTCTTTCTTTCTTTCTTTCTTTCTTTCGTGTTTTTATCTATTTATTCCTACTTTATCTTTCTTTCTTTCTTTATTTCTTTCTTTCTTTCTTTCTTTCTTTCTTTCTTTCTTTCTTTCTTTCTTTCTTTCTTAATTCTTTCTTTCTTTCTTTCTTTCTTTCTTTCTTTCTTTCTTTCTTTCTTTCTTTCTTTCTTGTTTTTATCTATGTATTCCTACTTTATCTTTCTTTCTTTCCTTCTTTCTTTCTTTCTTTCTTTCTTTCTTTCTTTCTTTCTTTCTTTCTTTCTTTCTTTCTTTCTTGTTTTCATCTATTTATTCCTACTTTATCTTTCTTTTCTTTCATTCTTTCATTCTTTCTTTCTCTCTCTTTCTCTCTCTCTCTCTCTCTCTCTCTCTCTCTCTCTCTCTCTCTCTCTCTCTCTCTCTCTCTCTCTATCACACGCACACACACACACACACATAGCCAAACACAGTGTTGGAGGGATTACACTGAAAGCCAATATGGTTCCGATTTGAGATTTGTTGGTCGGCTTTATCGTTGCGGTGGAGCGCGAGATGGTGGGGAGAAAGAATAAAGTTGTGAGCTGGAAAGTTCAGGTGTGCAGGCTTTGAACTAGAAATAGCAAGAGAAGACTGAGAAATTACAAGGACAAAAAAAAAAGGACGAAAGTGAAGGTATGTGCTGCAAGAGATGAAGGGGGGGGGTGCAACAGAGAAAGAGAGAGAGAGAGAGAGAGAGAGAGAGAGAGAGAGAGAGAGAGAGAGAGAGAGAGAGAGAAAGCGAGAGAGAGGGACAAGGGTTATATGTTTTGGGATAAAAGCTCAGAACACCCTGTATCCCCAGACATTTTTACGGCTGCCTTTCAAGATTACTGTGCAGAAATACCGCGGCTCATTTGGAAATCAATTAGTTGGAGGGGTGATGAGGTGTAGGCCTCTAGCAGCGTGACACCCGCTGTCCCTGTATTACTGTCCTCGCAAGCCAGGCTCGAGCCCCCCTCCGCTTTCACGCATCTGGACTACACATGTGAATGCTCTCTTTTTCTTTTCTCTCGTTTTCTCTCGTTCTCTCTCACTCTCAAGCTCCTCGAATCCCCACCACCAACAACCCCCCAACACACACACACACACACACACACACACACACACACACACACACACACACACACACACACACACTCCATCTCCAGTGCTTTCAAACGTATGCAGCTAAAGCCCACTCCGCCCACAGTGGATGCCTATCAAGGCTATTGAGGCCAGATTGAATGTCAATCGTATGAAGGATGGAGCTTTGATCGCTTGCCACATCGTACATAACAGAGGAAAAAGATTGAAGCTCTAAAACTGACTTGCAAGTTCGAGATCCATAAGCAGGACAATATAAAATTTGGGAAAAAAAAACACTTCTGTTCAGCACTCCTTTTTAAAAATTGTTCTTGTATGATTTCCTTTTTGACTATTCTGGAGATCGGGTGAGAAGTGTTTGATGAGAAGAAGATCGAGATGCCTTGGATGAAGACATGACGTGTATTATTTTAAAAAGAGCCGTGAGAAAAAAACTCATTCACATTGTTCAGAGAGCAGTGACCCTGTGTTGGACTGAAGACTCAGGATCTCCAGCCTGATAAGCAATAAATAACCATCCTGACTTTGTGTTTCCAGCATGGTGAGGTCACTGGAGCCGAGGGTCCCCAGCCACTGCGAGCGCACTGTTTAGAATAATTCTCCCTCCCCCGTGCTGGGCACTGTGTAGAGATTAGAGCCCAGCCAGGGTGCCAGTGTTATCTGTGTTAGTGAAGAAAAGGTTACACTACACTAACAAGAATGTCCCTGGTCATGCATGACAAACTCCAGCTGCCTGCTATCCAGCGATCCGCTCAGAAGGTTCCACTTAAAAGCCCGCGGGCGAAGTGTGTGTGTGTGTGTGTGTGTGTGTGTGTGTGTGTGTGTGTTGGTGTGGTGGGGGGGGATCTAAGCCTGAGGCGTCTCTAGAGATTACGCGCCTCTAACTAGCTGTTTCCACCTCGAGAGGAAAATGGACCGGCTCATTGGGCCGCCATTGGTCCAGGTCTGCTGCTGTAGTTCATAGTCTGGCAGATGAAATCATTTACCTTTATAACCTCTTGAACCTTTATGGCTTTTTTCCCAAGTTTTGTTGCTTTGGTTTCTTTCTTGTTTTTTTGATGATTTTTTTATTTTTTTAAATTAAGGTCATGGTAAAGAGGTGGATTTTATTTTTAGTATTCGTTTGGATATAAGACAGTCAAGACGACAAACTTTTTTTTACTGAAAATTCATAGACGTATACGCCCCTGTGTCGTAGTCGTAAGAAAGAAAGATCTCGCTATAATTACATTAACATTCAATAACAATTTAATTTAAGCCAATTGAACTAAATTGAATTCGACGTCAATTGAATCTAGTTTGTCTAGTATTAAATTGCTAGCTTTATTACATTTCCGATTTAAACCCTACAATTCCCGTCCCGAGACCATCCCGAACTCGGCCAAAACGAACGCTGTGGAGAACCTCTCAGACGCCTAAATGATAGATGTCGGTCTTTTGTCACTGTGCTCCTGGTCACATGACCAGTTGTACTCTATTATCCTGTCGGCCTGTTGATAATAAAGAAGATTGCTTGTTTAGACTGTGTAGTGCCTGCCTCTAATTCACCATGGCTCCAGAGTGACACCTTTAAATGGCCCATCATCGGAAAAACCACATTTTCCAGAAGGACTAAAAACAACAGGAGCCCGGCCGGAGTGAAATTAGCTCCTCTTTAGGTGTAATTACCTCCTCACATTTAAGCTGCAATCTGGCCAGAGCCCTTTCCATTTTCGGCCGCAGCCAGACCAGTGATTGGTGACTGACTGCCACAGTCGAGGAGAAAGAGACCTGCTCGAGAAAGAAAAAATCAACGTCAAAAACCTACAAACAGCAAAAATTACAAAATTCAAGAATGCTCTAGAGACCACAACACACAGCTCAGGAATGCACTCAGGGTCAGTGTCTGCAATCAAATAGTGATAGATGCCACGTCTTTTGGATAAGGGCGGAAGATAACCTGACATCTGAGCGAGTATTTAAAATGTTTACTTTCTAAAACCGGTAAACTAGCATGCCACAAAACTGCATCAGTAATATTCCTTGCCCCTGTTTGTGCGCTGTGTTCCTCCTCCTCTCTTGGCTGACGTCCTTGTTGAGGTTGCTCCACGAGAGCAGGAGAGCCGTGTATGGAGAAATGTATTGGTTCTGTAATACATTTAAAAGCGATCAGAGCCAATAAGCCGAGCAGCAGTACAGTGCTCCATTGTCTGAGCTGAAACAGCAACTTGTCTCCCAAAGGGCCCTTCGGAGTCCACCATTCCCATCTCATAAGATCATCTGGGTGGAAATTGCAAAAACTGACAATTTTCCCCTGCAAGTATAAATCACATTCAATTTAGTGAGTCTTAAAGAGCATCGTGGGCATTGATCTCCTGCTGCGAGCAACGAGGGAGGAAAAAAAAAATTCAATCCCTGTCTATACAACAGCTGTTGTTCAGGAAGTGGGATTGAAACTACGATGTATCTCAGCTGTGATGTCTTACATTTATGATGGATTTAGACTCTGGTATTTTATGTTGAAAATAAAGGCCAGGTATAGCAAGGAATATATTCTGTGCCATTGGTCTATATGAATAAATACAAACCTTTTATCTGTGAAAAAATATACAATCATATCTGAAAGTATAGAGAGAGAGAGAGAGAGAGAGAGAGAGAGAGAGAGAGAGAGAGAGAGAGAGAGAGAGAGAGAGAGAACTTTGTCATTGCATATTACAAATACACAGCAATGAAATGTTATGCATCTACCAGAAGTGCAGATAAATATGTAGATATATATACACCAAATTAATACAAACCCAATTCCAAAATATTTGGGGCAATACATAAAATGTAAATAAGAACAGAATGCAATGATTTGCTTATCACATAAATCCATATTCTATTCATTAGAACATATCAAATGTTTAAACGGAGTATATATACCATTTTAAGGGAAAATGTTTTTCTTGATGGCAGCTAAACATTGAAAAAAGTTGGGACATGGCCAAGTTTACCACTGTGTTGCATTATGTCTTCTGTCTGTATACATTTGGGAACTGAGGAGACTGAACAGTTGCTGAAGTTTTGGGAGTGGAATTTCGTCCCATATGAGTCTGATACAAGATTCTAGCTGCTCAACAGTTCTGGGTTTCCTTTGTTGTATTTTACGTTTCATAATGTGCCAAATGTTTTTAATTGGTGAAAGGTCTAGACTGCAGGCAGGCGGTTCAGCGCACGGACTCTTCTACTACAAAGTCATGCTATTGTAATAGATGCAGAATGCAGTTAGCATTGTCTTGCTCAAATATTCAAATTTATATTCTGAAAAAAAATAATTTTTTAAATGGAAGCATTTGTTGCTCCAAAAACAGTATATATCATTCAGCATTGATGGAGCCTTTCCAAATGTTCAAGCTGCCCATTCCACAGGTACTAATGCATTTCCATACCATCAGAGATGTGGATTTATTTAACTGAGCACTGTTAACAAGCTGGTTGGTCCCTATCCTCTTTAGTCTGGAGAATGTGGTGTACATGGTTTCCACAAAACATTTTTCTACTTTGCCTTACATTTTAAATGAGCTTTGGCATTTCTGGATGGATGGATGGATGGATGGATGGATGGATGGATAGATAGATAATTTACAATTATACAATTTACTGGTTATAAATATAAACAGATTATACAGAATGTACAGATAAGAGCAAACAGTATGAGGATTACAGGCAGTAAAACAATAAAAGTGAAATGTTTAGGTGATGGTGGTGATTGTTGGAAGAAGCTGGCCCTGAACCCGCTGGTTCCAAAGTTCTTGGATCTCCTTCTGCATGGTTAAACAGTTGGTGACCAGGAGTCCCTGATAATGTTGTGTGCTAAAACATAGAGTTACTGTTGCATCTCCGTATGTTGGTTATTGCAAAAAACAAATGACTTGCTGTTTGAAAACTGAGAAACTGTCTGGATTTAACTCTGAAGTGTGGATACTGGAGACTCTTTCCATAAACCAAAATAAATAAAAGTCTTGCCACTGAACACATTACAATATCAATGATTTCTCTTTTTTATAACAATGATTTGAAATGTTATTATTAGTCTAAGATTATTAGCAGCATTAGCTCTACAGGTCCTTCAGAATGCTATAGAAAAGATCTCCTATTAGTGCATTAATACTAACATGTGAGCGTCACTGTTATAGAAAATCAGCATTTATACGACTCGGGTGTACGACGTGAAGGATATCTAAGGTTGTAAAATTTTACAATGAGTACTCCAAATAAAGGGAATGACATCCAGGTCATTAGGTCAGCACTCTGGTGAACTTATTGAGACAACTCAAGTAAGGAAGTCACTTCCCTTTTCTGGATTTTTCCGCTCTGTGACTTCACCGTGGACGGCTTGTGGTTTGGGTCAATTATAATCATTTGTATTAATAGCAACGTCTCAGCGGCTGTGACAGGCTGTGAAAAGGGCAAACACTTTTGGAGGTCCAGAGGGATTAGAACAACTTCTTAATAATTTGATTATTTCACCAGGAAACTATTACATCAGAAAGTTAACACAATGGTTAATAATTACATCCTGAGCTGTAATATTGTTCTTTGCTCTTTTATATTTACTCTCTTTTCATATTGTTCTCACAGTAAAAGTCGCTGATTCTCAAAATGGAAAATGGCTGTAATGAACCAGCTGTTTTTATAAATGCCTTAGAGAACTTAAAACCAAAACTTAAAACAACACTTATAATCTTTTTTTGGATATGACACAACAAGCATTGCTAAAACAAAGAAGATTATAAGAACATCAGTAGCATATTTGATCTTTGGCCCAATGTCTAATGGTTGTAGTGTCAAGTATTCACCGGCAATCAACGCTCTTTTTTTTGTCTATATAATAGAGAGAGAGAGAGAGAGAGAGAGAGAGAGAGAGAGAGAGAGAGAGAGAGAGAGTAAGAGAGAGATGAAAACAGTATCTGGTTGTAGACTTATAACTAGAAATAAATATAAATTTATAACATGATCAAATACCCACCAGGCCATTACAAGTTACGCCATTACTAATCTCTCTCTTTTTTCATTCTTTTATTTTATTACTATCCTTTAATAATTTTATAATACAAATATAATGTAATACAATAATACAAACTATTGCATGCATACATAAAAAAAAATATATATATATATAAATTTTTATTTTATTTTTTTACTATTTTATTGTATCATTTTTATATATACAATTATTATTTGATTTTTTTTTTTTTTTTTTTTTTTTATTAATGTTACTGTGAATCATATTCATACATACCATATTTAAAAGAAGTGTGTACCATCAACCCCTGATAATTCGCAGTACAGAACTCGCGGTTCGGATAATTTGCGGGTTCGTATTTGGAACCTAACTAACACCAAATTGCGGATTATCTTAAAATTTGTGGGAATCCGCAGTGGGACCAAATGTTCAGGAATAACGTTTTAAACTATGTATTTGGTCAGATTCTGTACATTATTACGTTTATAAAGTGACATAATGTCCAGATGAATTCACTAAGGTACCATAGGGGCTGCAGTGTCCAATATTTGTAGATTTTTGTAAATATGCTTACATTCTAAGACCCCCGCAATTCCGTGGGACCACTGTATATGTTATTTCGTTCTTTTTTCACTATCCCGGCATGTTGCACTGGAGTCCAGCAATAAAAAATATGCCCAAAACTATTGAACCACCTGACTTGTGGCTCTCTTTCCAAACCGTAACCACAAAGTTAAAGGCACACAATTGTATAAAATGTCTCCGGATGCTGTAGCAGGAAATTTTCCATTTATTTTAAAAAAACCTAGAGGCCAAAACCTGTTCCAGCACGACAATGCCCCTGTTCACAAAGCCAGCTTCATGAAGATGTGCTTTACCTGGGTTGAAGTGGAAGATCTATCTCTTATAGAGCTCTTGACCCTAATGAACACCTTTGGGATGAAATGGAACGCTTAGAAAAGACAGAATAGTGTTTTATAAGGAATATTCGCTTTATAATAAGCTGTTGCAGGAACAGTAATCAGTGATTCCGTGGTGTGATGAAGCACAGTTACTTCATACCTATTAAAAATATTGATACCATAATTTTTCCAATTGCAACAGCTTCTAATTTCGGTCCCATACCACATAAATTTGCCAAATCGAACCATTTTTGTTCATTAAGAACGTCGTATTTTTTCTCTTGAACCTTTTTTGTTTGTGAAACAAGTCAACCCTTACATTTCTATAAACATTGGCTCCTTCATGAAGCTGCTCTTTCCAAAAATGTGACACTCCACTCAACAACAACAACAAAAAAAACACCTTTATATCAATAATGTTCATTTCAATTGAATCCATTTACTATTCGATTATGTGGCGCATCTGCCGAACATGTCCCTATTTGTTACCATAGCAACAATCCAGTATTTATATAAACCTGCGATTTGCAGCTGTGTTCAATACACCGAATGACGTCACACGGCATCGTGAAATTCCGTAATGGAACAGGGAATTGTAAAGTAAGCCGAACGTGAAGCAGGTAACGTAGTGATGTCATGAGGTTGGTTGCAAAACGGCGTATTTATAGCTCTATTTCATGAAAAAGACGTTATGAGAAGCCCAGAGACGGAGGCCAAACGCTGGCTGCCAGTGTGGTTCGATTCGTGCCAAAGAACATAAATCCTCTGCGAACTGTCCTGGATGGCCTCCTCCGCGTGTCTGATCCAACCTCAGCTTTGTACATACAGTAGATGGCAGCTGCTTCCTGTAGCATTGAAACCAAATAAACCGTGCAACGTTTGGGAGCCGTAATTCTTCTACTTGTTAACCTTCATAAAAAGGCTCTGTGGTGTGTTTGAGAACAGAGAAACGGGCTCCAGACGTTCTATTCCAACCTAACGCTTCAAGAAGCTACCGGATCATTTGTTTTGCAGACATTCGATTCACCTCGAGATCTTGTCCTTGTTGCGCGAGCGGCAACATTCCTGCGTCATGAAAGCGAGTGTCTCTCGGCACTCACTCACTATTTCATCCCCTGGGCTCCTATAAGAAAAGTCCAGATGGATCCGCCGATCGTTCATGGAGTGCTCGAGAGCGGATCAGGTGCCGCACAACAAAGCGAAGGCTGACTCGCGGCCTCCGATACACTCCCGAGATCAATGAGACTTGGGCAGAGGAGCCTGGTCATAACCTTAAATCACACGCACTTCAAAGAGCCCTATGTGGTGCTGGAGATCCAGCGAGGATGGAGGGAAAGCGAGGGGGAAGGGGCTTCTACGATGCCCTACAAAATGCCATGGCTTATCTGACCTGGCTACTCTGACCCCTAAAACCAAGCCCACTTGGCCTCGCCATAATTCGTATCACACCATAAATTCAGGACGCACTCCGTTAAAGGGGCTCACAGAGCTCCAAGGGCTTCAGCCATCACCGCACAAGCGGCCATAAAGCTCCCGGTGGAATGCTAGCTATGTGCTAATCGGGGTAGGGGCGCTCCTAGAGGTGTTAACACAGAGGAACTGGGTGAGATGTGGTACTAATGACAAGACCAGCAGAAAGATGATGGCTGTTTTGCTGCTTGTTAGTGTTTATGTGAACGGTTACTTGTTTGCTTGACATGATCACTCATTACGTGTTACATTCGTATTACAGGACAGGTTGAAATATTTTTGCACACATCGGAACTGGGTCGTTTGTTTGTAATTGTTTTTGTTTGTTTGTTTGCTTGGCATTTGTTCGATTCTTCATGGTTTTTATTTTATGCAGAGACACTTTTTTTTTAATGCTATTTTACGAGGAAGAAATGTTTATACACATCTCTCAATTATTTATTTATTTCTTTATTTATTTCTTTATTTATTTATTTATTTATTTATTTATTTATTTATTTATTTATCTACTTGTTTGCTTGTTTTATTTATTTATTACCTTATTCTCCTTTTGTTTATCTTCAGTTATTTATAACAGCATATTTTTTGTTTGTTGGTTGGTTTGTTTAAAGGACCTAGTGTACTTTTTTTTCCAATAATGTTTTAATACTTTTCAAAATGTAAAATTATATTTTTATTATTATTATTACTTCCTGTGGGCTCACCACCTGCAGGAGGGACCGTAAGGGACCGGTGCTGAGAGGATTGGGCAGCAGTCGAAGGCGTGGGCCTTGACAGCCTGATCCCTGGACACGGAGAAGTGTCTGGGGAATCTGCTTAGACTGCTGCCCCCGCGACCCGAATTACGGATAAGCGGGAGAAGATGAAATGAAATGAAAAAAATTATTATTATTATTATTATTATTATTATTATTATTATTATTATTATTATTATTATTATTATTATTATTACATTTTATATGGATTATTTTTTGTTTCTTTGTCAGTACAGGATCAGTGTATTTTTATTGTATTACTAATATTTTCTATTAATACTTCATTATATATTGTGTGTGTGTGTGTGTGTGTGTGTGTGTGTGTGTGTGTGTGTGTGTGTGTGTGTGTGTGTGTGTGTGTGTGTGTGTGTGTAATGTTTGCCTGTCTGTATGTATATAGGTGTATGTTACACACTTGAGTGGAAACAAAATAACTGATTTTGTGATCTGAGCGTGTGTGTGTGTGTGTGTGTGTGTGTGTGTGTGTGTGTGTGTGTGTGTGTGTGTGTGTGTGTGTGAGTGAGTCTCTATGACATAACGTGAGAAAACCCAAACAGAGATAGCGGCGTAAGCCGGTGTCAGACTCTCGCCTGGACCGTGGGGCCCCTCTACTCCACAGAACATCACATCCTAATGACTGCTCTCAGCATTCCACCTCTTCCACCTCCTCCTCTTCCTCCTCCCCCACCACCTCATGGCCCTGACGTGTCCTGGTGCCCAGCAAGAGGCGCCATAGAGCAGTGTGTAAAGATGGGCTTCTCGGTTCTTCCTCAGCTAATCCTGTGCCTTAAAGATCCAAACAGGAGCTTTAACACACAGAGCTTTTACTCTCCCAGCTTCTGATCAGGATCTGGGGTTTTTCTATGGCGGCGTTGTTTTGTTTTTTCCAAAAGCGTTAGTTTAATAACTGTTTAAGTGGTTAATATTTTGTGCTGAAACCTGGCAGGAAAACAAAACAAGGTTGTTTATAAAAAGTCACATTTTAAAGAGGACAAAATCTGTAAATTGTATTTTAATTCATTCTGAGAAACAGGTTTAGTTATAAAAGTTCATAAATACTACTACTGAATGAAATAATTAAATCATAAGCAAAATAAATAAACAAACAAATAAATAAAGTAGGGCTAAAGAACAAATATGTAGGTAAATAAGCAAGAAATTTAATATATAAATACTTATCTTAATAGAGAAGCATCTGAAATGAAACAGATAAATAATGAAACAAATAGAGTTACTAAATACACTGCAGCCGAAAAGTTTTTACAGCACTTAACTTTTTCCACATTTTATTCTGCTAGTTTTATTCCAAAATGGATTAAATTGATTATTTTCCTCAAAATTCTACAAATAACACCCCATAATGAAAAAAAACCCCCACCTAGATACAGTAAATATTCCCAGCTCAAGTGCCTTCTGTTTCCACTGATCATCCTTGAGATGTTTCTACAATTTGATTGGAGAAACATCTCAAGGATGATCAGTGGAAACAGAAGGCACTGATCATCCTTGAGATGTTTCTACAATTTGATTGGAGTCCACCTATGGTAAGTACAGTTGATTAGAGATGATTTGGAAAGACAAACACCTGATCTATATGAGGTCCCACAGTTACCAGTGCATGTCAGAGCACAATCCATGAAGTCCAAGGAATTGTCTGTAGACCTCAGAGACAGGATTGTATCGAGGCACAGATCTGGGGAAGGGAACAAAACAATTCTGCAGCATTGAAGGTCCCAATGAGCACAGTGTCCTCCATCATCCGTAATTGGAAAAAGTTTGGAACCACCAGGACTCTTCCTAGGGCGGAGCAGCCTGACCAACTGAGCAATCGAGGGAGAAGGGACTTAATCAGTGAAGAGCCCAAAAACCCGATGGTCACTCTGAAAGAGCTCCAGCATTTCTCTGTGGAGAGAGGAGAACTTTCCAGTGCTTCACCAATCAGTCCTGTATGGTAGATGGAAGGCCTCTCCTTAGTAAAAGCCACATGACAGCCTGTCTGGAGTTTGCCAAAAGGCACCTGAAGGACTCTGAGACCATGAGAAACAAAAATTTAACTCTTTGGCCTGAATGCCAGGCATCATGTCTGGAGGAAACCAGGCACCGTTCATCACCCGGCCAATACCATCCCTACAGTGAAGCATGGTGGTGGTGGTGGCAGCATCATGCTGTGGGGATGTTTTTCAGTGACAGGAACTGGAAGACTGGTCAGGATCGAGGGAAAGATAAATGCAGCAATATACAGAGATGTCCTTGATGAAAACCTGCTCCTGAGCGCTCTGGACCTCAGACTGAAAGACTCTAAACAGATAAAAAAAGAGGAGCTACTGGATGACTCTGTGAATGTTCTCGAGTGGCCCAGCCAGAGTCCAGACTTCAACAAGATTGAACATATCTGGAGAGATCTGAAAATGGCTGTGCACTGACGCTCCCCATCCAACCTGATGGAGCTTGAGAGGTTCTGCAAAGAAGAAGGAAACTTCCCATCAAACTTAAAAAGACTTGAGTCTGTAATTGGTGCCAAAGAAGCTTTAACGAAGTATTAAACAAAAGCTGTGAATTCTTATGTACATGTGATTCTTTTTTAATTTGTAATAAATTTGCCAAGATTTCAAACAAACTTTTTTTACATTGTCATTACGAGGGATGTTTGTAGAATTTTGAGAAATACAGGAATGAATTGAATCTATTTCGGAATAAAGCTTTAACATAACAAAATGTGAAAAAAGTGAATCGCTGTCAAAACTTTCCAGAGGCACTGAACTTAACAATTTATTAATAAATAAACAAACAAACTATATAAAAATGAAATGACCCAATACTGTCGAAAAAATTTGTGAGCAAACAAAGAAACAAGTAGATAAACCAAAAGAAGAAAAAAAGGAAAGAAAAGAAAATTAATAACAAAAAAGAAAAGGGTGAAGAAGAAGAAAAAGTATAACAACAAAATCCAGAAAAAAAAGAAGTAGGAGAAAAAATAATAATTCAAGCAAAAAAAATATGAAATAGGATAAAAAAAGAAGAGGAAATAGAAGAAAAGATGATAAAGAAACTGAAGGCAAAAAAAAATTATAAGCCTAAAAGAAGATACTTAACAAAATCATTAAATAAAGTAATTTAATTCCCATTATCATTTTGTAATTCAGTCAAATTCTCGATTTGCTCACATTGTGATTACGCCACTGAATTATTGTGAATGTCATAAACTATGTAATAAAAAAAGCTTCTCTATCCTAGATGGCACTATTTCCTACAGAGATTGTCTAAAAGATGAATGATCTGGATTACAGGCTTAGGCAGAGTATTCCTGATAAAAGATCACACTGTTTTCACGTCTGCAGTTCATCCACATAGAAAATAAAATAAATAATAACATTGCACATGCTACAGTTTGCACTTCCTGTGTTGATTTACAATTTGAACATTTGGCAGAAAAGCTTTATCATCAATTTACAGAAGAGCTTTCAAGTTTCTGGGAATAAACACATTCTGATCCTGGTTTATTAGGACACTGACTGAGGATATCATCAGTATAAAGTTTTTATTATTATTAATTATTCTTTATTCATAATTTGAAGACTGTTAGTGACACAGATGTTCATCAAGCAGGAGGTTCTTCTGCTCCCTCTGTCCCAGATTAGGAAAGAGTCCTGAAGCATGCCCTGGTTGGTTTTATTTGGTTTTGACGTGAAATTAGGGACAAATGAAAGTCTTTTTTTCGCCCCAGATATTAGCTTGGATGCGATTTTCCCTTAATCTTGATTCCTGAAAGGCCCTGTTTTTTGGTCAGAGAAAAGAGAATGTGTTTGATAGTCCCTGGGTTTCTTCTGTTCAATCAAACAACCAGACATGAGGAGATTAGATTCAGTGGCTTCTTCCGTCGTGTGCGGTTCATACCGCTAGTCAAACTCGCTTTACTCACATCCACAGCAAAACCGTATTCCGGATCCAGGCATCGATTAATAGCTCGTAAAAGATGGTGAACAGGACATCCTGGACACATGCGATCATCTTCTTCCAGGGAGTTCAAGAACATCGGCATGCCGTGGGATGATTTACATCTGCCAGCATTCTTTAATCCGGTGTTTCACATGATCGGGATTGATAAGGGTCACGATTCCACACAGAAATGATACCTTTCACAAACATCGGAAGCCGACGCAGGTGGAATTTCTACGCCTGACTCCCTTTTACAATTCCTTTATAAAATAGAATAGCCTTTATTTATTACGTATTCATTACAGCAGTTATTTTCTTCACATATAACAACTTAGTTTGGAATCC
>NC_139577.1:32328194-32353194 GCF_946808225.1 Silurus aristotelis | reverse complement strand
GGGGGTCTGGAGACTCCCACTAAGGCTTCCTTTTTCTTTCTAATCGGATTTTGGGAGAAAGAAATGAGCAAGATAAGTTAATTTGGCACCGTGGCCTCTTTCTCTCTAAAGCCCCCCGGGTTTTTTTTTTTTCTCCAATGGACAGTGGACAAAAGTTTGACCCTCCAGCTCCTGGTCCAGTACAGTCAGCCCCCTGCCACAAAATATCATTACCCATAATCACATGTGGGATCAAGCACTGTAGAAGCTCAGGCTGATGACTGAGAAGTCATCAGGATCAGGGCAGGGAGTGATAGGATCTCAGATTGTCTCATTAGCATCGAGTCAGGTTGCCCTTTTACTCACACCTGTTTGTAGGATAGAACAAGAGACCATGGGTGTGATAGAGAAACGGGGCAGATGTTCTCATAACCTCTTTGAGTGCTCCATGACCAAGAGATTTGGTGTAAAGACGCATAGCCTGGGGACATATCCGGCTCCGAAACCAAAGAATGACCCGCAAACATCCATGATCATGTTTCTGTCTACTGGTCACCTGGTGAGCAGGTGATATTCAGATCAAAACAGGTGGTGTCTTTAAATGCAATATGACATTTTAACATAATGAGCGGTGAAGTGAATAATTATCTGTTCATCATGGCACCTGTTAGTGTGTGGATTTATTTTTTAGGCAGCAAGTGAACATTTTGTCCTCAAAGTTGATGTTAGAAGCAGGAAAAATGGGCGAGTGTAAGGATTTGAGCAAATTTGACAAATATTGATGTCTAGACGACTGGGTCAGAGCGTCTCCAAAACTGCTTATATTGTAGTCTGTTCCCGGTCTGCAGTGGTCAGGAGGAAAGTGTAAATCTACAGCATACCAAGGCATTGTATACAAGTATGTGCTCACCACAAGGTCAGATGTTCACATACGCTATATGGACAATGGGTAAGTATGTGTTTTTCAACTATATTTAGTAGAGATTTGTGCTCATTCATCTACTAGGGTTTTAGAAGTCAGGTACTGATGCAGGTGAGGTGAGGAGGCCTGGGGTGCAAATCTAAATCATCGCAAAGGCGTTCGAGGGTTGAGGGTCAGAGCAGGACATCTTTCACTCCAACCCATGTAAGCCATATCTTCATAGAGCTGCACAGGAGCATTGCGTCAGCAGGTTTGGGTCTTCTGGTTCAATTAAAGAAAAACTGTCATACCACCGTATCCACATTTGTGTGCCTAGACACAGACACAGAATGTCACCAGGTTGGACCATGTAAAAGTGCAGACACCCAATCCTGGGTGCGTGCATACACACTGAATACCAACAGGAACCACATAGGATATCACAGTTTGACTCACACTTTCCCATAGAGTCAATAGAACCAGGAATAAAATCTATGACGCACAGCCGTGTACACGTGGAAATCCTGTAGCACCGGGACTACGCTTTATCTGTTGTTACAGACCTATTTATTTAACGATAGCAGGCAAAGCGTTCAATCTAAACGCAACGCTTTGAGCGTGTAGGAAAACTGGGGGTGTTCGTCTGCTCGTTCGTGTGCGAGAAAAAGCATTTAAACTAAATAATAACTAATAATAAATAAAAATTGTCAACAGTTAATTTTTAATTTGATATAAAAACAAAGCAAAATCGTTACCTGCTGCGTCTCAAAAGGATTAAAATCATTGCAACGTAAAACATTATTGAATGTATTTTGTCATCACTGAACCCTGAAGGATATTTAACATTAGAAGCTGAAATCAAACTTCAGAATTAGTTAAAAGCTAAAAAGTTCTTTGTGTAAAGCAAACGTTCCAAAAAATACAAACCATACTAGATCATGTTTGGAAAGGGTTTGGTGAATTAATACTAAAAAATAAATGCATTGGTGTCGACATAAAACAAGCATTTGGACAAATTAACACTAATGAAAAAGCCCTTAGTGTAATTTTTCAATTTGTTTAATTTTTTATTCTGCAACATTGACTTCCAGACTGTGGAACAGTTTCTTCCCTCAAGCCGTCAGGCTTCAGCAGAACTGAACTGAACTCACACACACACACACACACACACACACACACACACACACACACACACACACTACTGTGTGACTGATCTGTACAACCCGGACTTAACACACACTCGTACTCACTTCACACACCCATGATTCAGCACCACTCACACTACATCACTTCATTATTATAAACTGTTTACATGCCGTTTGTGCACATCTTCCTGGATTGCTGCTAATTTGCTCTTTTGCACAATATTTTGTTTACATTTTCGCTACTGTTCACTTCGTCTCGTTACGACATGTTTACGGGCAGAGCTATTTTGTGTTTTGTGTATGTGTCTTGTGTTGTCTTTGCACGTTTGCACCGGGTTGCACACATGCGCTTTATGTGGCGAGGACACTTACTAGTCCTTGGCCCTGTGTTTTTCTGTTTCTGTGATTGTTGTTTTTATGTTGTTGTATGTAGCATCAGGGTTCAGGAGGAACGTTGTTTCATTTCACTGTGTACTGCTTCAGCTATATATGGTTGAAATGACAATAAAAGCTACTTAACTTGACCATAAAGACTGTATAAGACTGTAGAAAGAACATTACTTATGATCTTATACTCCAGTGCTCATGTTAGTTCTCACTCTCCAGTGTTCTGTATTGTTGAAAGATTTATGATCAAACTCTTGATGTCACCCAAATGAGGATGGGTTCCCCTTTTGAGTCCGGTTCCTCTCAAGGTTTCTTCCTCATAACATCTAAGGGAGTTTTTCCTGGTCACAGTCGCCAGCGGCTGCTCATCAGGGACAAATTCACACCATTCACCTTAACTGTTGATTTGTGTAAAGCTGCTTTGAGACAATGTCTGTTGTGATAAGCGCTATACAAATAAACTTGACTTGACTTGACTTGACTATAACCAGTTTTTACAGTGTTTTAAAAGGTGCAAGGCCTCAAATGATGTCTCTGATAGTATTTAAGCTCATTTTGCAGGTAAAAGAACTTCATTTAGTATTTTATTCTTAAAATAAGATTTTTATGGCTATAAAGTTATACTAAGTCTTGAGTAGATCAGAGTGTTTTTGCAGTGAAGGAAGCTAAAGAGACAGAAGTTCATAAAAAAAATAAAAAAAAAAGGAAAAAGCTGAAATATGGACTAAAAACTTGATGCTATTACTCAAGGAACCTCCCCCTTCATGATTCAGGGATGGACACAGATGACATGAGCTGCCTGCTTCACACTGAAACAAATTAATCTCTCCTGCTCCCCTTTTCTCCCTCGCTGGCGTTGTTTGGTTCGTTCCTGTTCGCTCGTTTTGCTCTGAAAGGAAAGGTGGATTTGAGTAATGCCACATCTTTTTTTTTTTCTGTCTCAGCTCGGAAACAGCTGGAACTCTGAGGTTTCGTCGACTAATAAAACCGCTTTCCCCAGTGCAGAAATATGTCTTTCTCGCGCGACCACGGCTCGACTCGTCTGAAACCGCAAGGCTCTGAAAGATAAATCAAATTCGAGTCCAGCAAAGATGAATGTGTTGGATGAATTGCATCGGAATAACACAAAACCTTGTATTGCCATTAGTGCGTGACTATCATGTGTATGTGTGTTAGAAAGTGGGGACTGATGGGTATCAGATATTCCCTGAGCCAGCGTGCTGAGTTAGGGTCAGTTTTGTCTTTTCAACTTGTAATGAATGAGATTTGAGAGAGACTGGAGGTGATCCTAAATCAGTACTCAGCTCTGTTTGATGTGTACGAGCCATGAGCTCGGGGATGAATGGGCTGCAGGCTGAGGAACGCTACAGTTGAACGTCATTCCTTCTTAGCCACCTTGGCTTCTCATGATGAAATGTGTGACATATATATGAGGTGGAATGCGCCCATATAATTTGCTCGAAATATGCCCTCTATTTTCCCAGGGACTGAAAAAAAGGAAAAGCGTGTCCGAGGTGTGTGTGAAACGGAAGCGGAGAGAGTGGAAGGAGAGGGAAAGAAAGTGAATGAATGGATGAGTGAATGAATGAAATTCCTGAATAGAGACTTTAAACAGCACCAGATTGCTCAGGTGAGGTTTCCATACAATGTGTTTTATAACCTAAAATCTGACTTTGTAACACTTTAGAAATAATAAGATAAAAAAAAGAGCAAAGAGTGAGTGAATACATAAGTGAATGAACAAATGATAGATAGATAGATAGATAGATAGATAGATAGATAGATAGATAGATAGATAGATAGATAGATAGATAGATAGATAGATAGATAGATAGATAGATAGATAGATCAAAAAATGGTTGAATGAAAAAAATGGATGGATGGATGGATGGATGGATGGATGGATGGATGGATGGATGGATGGATGGATGAATCAAAAAAATGGATGAATGAAAAAAGATGGATGGATGGATGGATAGATGGATGAAAAAATGGATGGATGGATGGATGGATGGATGGATGGATGGATGGATGGATGGATGGATGGATGGAAAAAATGCATGGATCAAAAAAATAGATGAATGAAAATAAATGGATGGATAGATGGATGGATGGATGGATGGATGGATGGATGGATGGATGGATGGATGGATGGATGGATGGATCAAAAAAATGGATGGATCAAAAAAATGGATGAATGAAAAAAGATGGATGGATGGATGGATGGATGGATGGATGGATGAAAAAATGGATGGATGGATGGATGGATGGATGGATGGATGGATGGATGGATGGATGGATAGATGGATGGATGGATGGATGGATGGATGGATGGAAAAAATGCATGGAATAAAAAAAATTGATGAATGAAAATAAATGGATGGATGGATGGATGGATGGATGGATGGATGGATGGATGGATGGATGGATGGAAAAATTTATGGATTGTTCCTGCCCCCTTTCTTCTCTTCGGATTTCCCCGATTCATCTCGATGCCCTTCTCTTTAATTAAAACTACTCTGTGCAGCTGAGGATGCTTCCACATGAGCAGCAAAAAAAAACATGAAGTTATTGAGCAACTGAAGAACATTGAGGATGGAATGTTTCTACATTGAGGATTTGGACTGTAGTTAATATCAACAGTCTGCTACAATGGCTCAGGACCACGGTTGTGGGAACAGTTCTGCACATCACTGAACACCTCAACAATGATGGAACTGTAATGAATGGACATTCGGTGTTGGGAATGAGCCCTAATGAAGCTCATTAGGGCTAAACAATCATAAGAGCATTAAACTTATACATTCCAAATGTATAACCTCTTTATCTGTGTAAAGCTGCTTTGAGACGATGTTTAAATGTAAAAATGAACTGAATGTTTTAGAAAGCTAATCCACACCTTCAGGTCGATTAGATTCCTTTATTGTACATTATAGCACAATAAGACTCCACTCAACAGACTTATCTCTAAGATAAAACGAGCTTATAATGAATTGCTGCACTGTATCACATGATCATTTCCTTTTCTTTTTAATTTTTAAATATACTAGCCACGGTGTAAGCCCAGCGTTTTCACGTCCACGTTCGAAGGATGCCAGTGATTGCCTCATGGTGCTTGCATGCACAAACAAACCATTTTAAGTGTGACGGAGGCCACATCATAACTCATAGCTGGCACACGCCGTTGACGTTAGTAATAACAGAGACTGGAAAAATGCAGGTCCAGATAACGACGGCTCTGTAACTCGTTAGCTCATTACGAGGGCATTAAAAAGCAGTGAAGTAAGAAGAATTGCTCTGATAAGCACCTTTTAGACTATCTCCAGTATCACTGGCATGTGTAAACATATTTATGAAAGAATTACGCTCACGTAAAAGGGCAGAGAACGATCCCGGTTTGGAGCAGTGTGCTATTAGGGAACATTTGGAGAGAAGTATTACAGGAACACTGGAAATGCAAGAGGAACCATATTGGTGGTGACGGTACTGGCCTGAAATAATTATGTCACAACATTTGCAAGTGTGGGTGTGTGGGTGTGTGGCGTGCGGTATGCGGGTGGATCTTAGGCTCAAAGCCACAGAGCCACAGATCGATGTTTTTACAGAGCCGCATATTTTAATTTTTTTGCTCCATTTTACAACTTTACAATATATAAAATGAACGGCGTGGCCTTGAATGGAAGAGCTGTCTCCTCTAATAAGGAAGGAGGTCAGGGAGTTGCACTTAAAGAAAAAAACAACCCTTTTATGCTGGCACACAGATCAGTGTGCTTCTCCAGAAATGGAGTTGCTGCAGGAAGAGGGACAAAACGCGACAGGAAACTGTATAATTCAACCCTAAATCACAGCAGTCTGAACCATCAGCTCAGCCGGTTTCAGACTTCAGACTGAAACAGGGTATTATTAAGACCTGCAGTAAAAAGTACACAATTTCCATCCAGATAATTCAGAATCCATCTCATTTTATATATTTATGAGTGTTAAGGGAAATTATTAAGTTTTCATTTTACTGGTGCTGGGATACAAACCCATGACCCTCTGATCATCTAATCTGCCGAGCTACCGCTTCACCCTACAGAAGACAATCAGTCAATGGTGGGATTTTGATGCTCAACCAAGTGCACCATCTGGCGAAACAATTTTTAAGTGATCTGAGTTTTTTATTGTTTATTTTGAGGTGTGTTTTATTTTCTTGGTGATGAATTGCATAGTGTGAACACGTCTCCGAGTACAGCCCATGAGAATTCGAGAGAAAATCCAATTCATCTCCTCTCCTGCAGATCCGGTGTATCATCCATACACAATGTAAAATCGCTATATTTGCCATCATATTATGATCAGTGGTGGACAGTAATGAAGTAAATGTAATGACTTTTAACTGCATATATCATGTCACGGTGAATAAACCTGGTCGGGACTTGCAGTGGGAAACCACCTCCCGGAGAAGTTCCCTCACTCATACGCTCAGAAAGAAGGGGGTTCGTGTCGTGGCGTCACGACAGTGAGGAGAGCTGAATCCAAATTAAAATTATGGATGACAAAAATAGGTCTAAACCCTCAGGAGCCCAATTGAGAAAAAAAGAGGAAAGAAATAGGGGGAAACGTGTAAAAGATAAAGGTGTTTGTGCGGCTCTGTCACTCATCTCGTTATGAGGATAGTAAAGGATAAACTTTCTTTCAGCTTCTCCCATTAGGGGGCGCCACAGCAGACCATCCGCATGTTTGATTTGGCACATGTATTTACGCTGGATGCCCTTCCTAACGCAACCCTCCCCATTTATCCGGGCTTGGGACCGGCACTAAGGCTTGTGCAACCCTAACGGCTGGGGTCGGTTCCCTGACCGGGGATCGAACCCGGGCCGCAGCGGTGAGAGCGCCGCATCCTAACCACTCGACCACCAGGGAACCTAAAAAAGAGGATAGTAAAGGATAATGCATTAAATAAATAGATTAATAACTGTATATCACTTAGGATGTGTTGTGTTGCCTGATAGGCTTTTACACATAGAGCAACAATAGTATATATTTTATCATAATGTGTGTAGCAACAAAACAATTGCACCCTAACCAGTCTAATCACATATTTAAATGTGCAATAAATGCATTTAGGCTGATATTTATACATGAAATGGAGCTCGGAAATGTTTCCAAATTTGTGGACTTCACTATGTTCTTACTCATCCAGTGATGATCAATGGGGGAGATGTTGGGTCATGCTGTGGTTCACCCAGTGGGCGTCATTCAATCTAAAACCTTCATTGACATTTGATGGTATTTACATACAGTTCAGCATCAATTAAACATCAAGCAGAACATTTAGAAAGAAAGAAATGACAGAAGAAACTCCAGACTCGAACTCGCCACAGCAATCGTTGACCTTATTTGGACGTTTTCGTTGAAAGGTTTTGGGCTCATGATCATTGTAATAGAAATCAATCAGTGTTTGAGTCATTAATATCATTCTATTAATAGATCAGTGTGCTGAGAGTCGCATTCGAGTCTTTTCACATAAACTCAGTTGATTAAAGAGTCTTGTGATAAAAATGATAATAGGAACATTATAATTATAATAAAACATAGTACTCTGAATACTTAAGTACATTTGAATGCATAAACTTTTGTACTTTTACTCAAGTGAAAGTTTAAAGTGACACTTTACTGGAGTCACATTTTACCTACTGTACAACTACATGCTTTGTGCACTTCATCCACCACTGATTTTGATGTCTTCATCTTTGCAACTAATATTTCCCATCCATTTTTCTTCATTCTCTGTATTTTTATTTATTTGTTGCTCCCATACAATTTACATGATAGCAGGATTTTGGGAATCGATTTCAATTCAAATAAATCGAATAAAGCTCTTAACAATTAATAGACACAAATCAGCTATACAGAAATACATAGATTTGTATTTTTTTACATTTTATTTCAACAATAGGTCCCTAATGAACAAGCCTGAGGTGATATTTGTGAGGAAAAACCCCTTTAGATGATTTGGGGCGGACATCTCGAGAGGAACCAGACCCATAACAAAACCTGGCTTCATCGTTTTCTAAATGATTTCGTTCTATAAAGGTGCACCTTCGAGTCAAAAATGTTATCAAAGTTATCAAATGCTCACTGATGGAGACTTGGGTGCAAATCTGTCATAGCAATTGTAGTCCAAACGGTACACAAAAATTCAATTGCTTATTATTATTTTTTATTATAATTGTTTATTATTATTTACATTTGTGAACATCAACCGTAGGGGGGAGTGGTGGCTCCAGCGGCTAAGGCGCTGGGCTGCCGATCAGAAGTTCGGGGGTTCAAGCCCCGGTATTGCCAGGCTGCCACTCTTGGGCCCTTGAGCAAGGCCCTTAACCCTCTATGCTCCGGGGGTCCCTTACGAGGGAAATATTAAGGTCCGTGACTTGGGGCCGCCTTCCTGTGGGCTCACCACCTGCAGGAGGGACCGTAAGGGACGGTGCTGTGAGGATTGGGCAGCAGTCGAAGGCAGGGGCCTACTTAGACTGCTGCCCCCGCGACCCGGATTACGGATAAGCGGGAGAAAATGAATGAACATCAACCGTTTAGATTTTTTGTAAACAATTTTAAATAAAAAGCCTGCTTAGTTTAAATACAAATAAAATATATCAAAATAAAATAGGAATGAAACATGAATGAATGTATAAAAAATTTAATAGTTTTTTCATATTGCTAGGATATATACCCTATTTACTCTATATGATAAAAAAAAGTGTATTGCATTCGTTTGATTTAATCGTTTTTCATTTTCTGTACTTTTTACGAAAGCGAGGTGGAGACCAAACAAACTTGCAGTCCACCACTAAATATATTCGCAAAGAAAATCAGATTTTCAACTCATGTTTATTTGTATCGCGCTTTTAACGATGAACATTGTCTCAAAGCAGCTTTACACAGATAATGTGGTGATTAAAAGTGAATATGTTCTTTATAAGTAAGTTTGTCCCTGATGAACGAGTCGGTGGCGACTGTGGTGAAGGAAAAACTCCCCGAGATGGCATAAGGAAGAAACCTTGAGAGGAACCAGACTCAAGAGGGAACCCATCCTCATCTGGGTTGCACCGAATGTCCATATACACAATGATAATGATATAATATACAATGATAATATTTCGATCTACATGATTGTTTACAGATAGGAACTTTACTGTACATAAGGTGCACCAGCAAGTTGTAACATTTATTTATTTATTAATTTTAAAAAGAAAATGAAAGTGAATTATTATTTCCAGAGATTGTGGATTAAATGTAGATTCCAAAAGCAACTTCAATCTGCTGGGCACAGACCTGAACACCCAGGCATGTGGCTGGTATATATTAGGTTACGATTTAACGAGTTATTTTTTAGGTAGGAACAGTTTGAAAGTCCCATCTTTCACATTTTACATAAGCCATCGATGTGTCTTACATTTTCTAACAGGTAAATTCGGGAACATGCTAGCATAGCTAGTTAGCCAATGTTCACACCAGTCAGATAGTCAGGAGTTTAACCAAATTTATCTGTAGAAACTTACTTTTAACTCAGATTTTAACTATGTTCTGTACGTAAAACAAAAATTGCGGTTCGACACAAGCAACTGTACCGTCACACCCAGTCCAAAGCCATCTCCATGTGTTACCAAGTGTTTACCATCCCTAATAATATTGTGTTTTTTTTTACATGTGGGAACATCCTCAGCAACAGCAAGTGGTTTCCAAACTGACCAGAACTTCATCTAGAAGTATCGAAACGAAATGGATCAGGCAGGTCCAGATATATCATAAAGGTTAAGAATCAAGGTCTCAGGATCCGTTGAACTTGTGTGTCATGGAGTTTGGTGTTTGCGAGCGATCGTCAAGCGTTCACACCTCAGCAACGACGAGCAATCGATCGTAAACATTTCAAGTGGAGTAATGAGAAAAGGCCGTTGTGTTAAGCCTTAAATCCAACCTCATGTGTCACGTTTAGAGAATAAAAAATGGTGGACTGCTTTTTGCAGTGCAGTGACAAAGAGTAAACAGCGCTTAAATGGAACAGTGTGTGTGATAATGGAGGCCTCGAATTCTACATGGGATGATTAGAACAATGTGAAAAAGTGATTTTACAGCACCATGTAACACGTTTGAATGATTACTAGTAGCAGGTTATATCAGGATGGTTTTATGTGGTGTTATTTATGCCTATTAAAAGTCTAAATCCAATAAATACATTGGATTCCGTTCGAGTGACTGTTTTGCAGTGGGACAGATCACAAATAACATGCCATCGCAATTTAGCTTAACGCCCAAAGCCATCAGACGTGACCTACACATATAGGGGGGGTTTCAGTACTATCAAGACATATTTTATTAGCAAAGCGCCTGCTATCCCTACCATAGCCTACTTTGTTATAAACCTTATCAGGGGATTACTAACGCACATAAACGTGGCAGAGGTTCACATTAAGTCATGTTGATTTCCATATTCCAGCAGGGAGGAATTCTCTGATATGGCGCATGTGTTTACAAGTATCCTAGCAGTGAGAAGGAAAGCGGCGCATCTAGACACCCCCTCTTCGATTTCTCTCCGCAGATAAGTGGGGGGATGACTACATGACATTCTTCCACCTCGGCTGATCACCCCAATCTGCCTACAAGTGATTCATTCGTCTCCTAAAACACCTCCGCTCTCAAACTGCTGTCTAATACGAGTGCACTTTGGAGCAACTCCCCCTCTGTGATTGCTGCGAAAAACAGCTCCCTAGGAAACGATGCAGCTTTAAAAAAAAAAAACTAAACAAAAAGGGAAAAAAGAAAGAAAGAGACACAAAATACTTGCTCGATAAGCTTCAGTTACCTTTCCCACGCAGTATTTAATGAAGAAAGAAAAGGATTCATGTCACACTAACTTTTGGTTTATTTTTGGTTCCGTGAAACATTTTCAGCAATAAAACTCATTCGACAAATTAGTTTTTGGTTTCTATAGCAACAGATTGCACATGAACGGATTTGCAGCATGGAAGGAGTCTCCAGTGTCAGCACTCTTGTGCCAATCAGGAGAAAAGTTTTGCATGAAAGCAAGAAAAAGTGGTGAGCGAGTGATAAATGGTTGAATGGAGGAATTTGACTGCTTTAAACACGTTCGAAAACATTACATGTAGCAAATAATGGATAAAAATTATTATGTGTAGATCTTACAGATTATTATACTATTTATTGCTTATTTTAAATGTTTTTATTACTTTATTATTTATTTATTGTTTATTTGGAGGTGGTAGCTCAGTGGTTAAGGCACTGGGTTACTGATTGGAAGTTCTTTGGTTTAAGCCTTGGTATCGCCAAGCTGCCATTTTTGGGGCCCTTAAGCAAGGCCCTTAACCCTGCGCTCTGATCCCAACTTCCTAACATTGTTGGGATATGCGAAGAAAGAATTTCACTGTGCTGTCAAGCTGTCGACCTGCAAATATTGCAAGATTAAAAGCAATTCAAGAAGAGTCCCGTGCGCCTCACACGAAGCCCAACACACACGAGATCTCATCCGAACGGACAAGGACGTGTCTCTAATCGCTACCAAAATACGCTCTTGTCCTGAGAGATTTAGCACGCTAGTCGAGTGTGATGTGTAGGGAAGATGGCAGCAGCGGTGACGGCGCGCCATGTAATTTGCCCTAATGACGCCTGTGGCAGCTTCATGCGAAAAAATGTATGTCCCATTCCTCTGAAGTCGAAGTAGCAGCATCTTAAAGCTATTATAGCAGTTTTCGGCCCTGACTTCTTTTTTTTTTTTTTCACACATGCAGGCCACGACCCAGACCGACTTTAAACTCGCCTGCATTTACACACGTTGGATTTCCAATTTAATGGCAGTACGGATATTTTTACTGGGAGTTGAAAAACCGGATTCGAGAAAAAAAAAAAAAAAAAGATCTATTTAGGGTAAAATCTTTATTTCTATGGTTTTGATTATTCCGATTTGGTCTCTTCCAGCAACTGTAACAGTAAAGCCCTTTAAGAAAAAAAACTCTTATTCCGTTCTCTTTTATTCCGACTCATAAATGCTCATCCGTCCTTGTTTCTTCTGTAAATACTCCTGATTCATATGGGGGAGATGATTAGGAAGTGACAAATAAAAACGACGTACGGGCCGCAGATTAAAGGCACTCTTAATCTCCAAAGAAACTTTCTCTGACTCGGTCCAAAGTTCCATGCCGAATTTTCCATGAGCGAGACACATCTAAGGAAGAGAAGAAAAGAATGTAAACATGCATTGTTTACAAGGAGCTAACGCATGGATGGCAAAATGGATCCTTCAGCAAATACCACAAAAGAAAACACCAAGGGATTTATTTAGATCTGCCCTCTGACAACCGAAGCGCACGGATTTGCAACCTTTATAAAATTCTTCTCACGAACATTTCTTGCACTCTGACTGTCCGCCTGCCTGATTGTCCTCTAAGCTCTCAAAAATGCTCTTTAATCACGCTACTCTTCCCAGCTCATTTTCCCCTTTTGTTACCTGATGCTAGTGTGCTATCCTCAGATGCACGTGGGTACAGATAATGGAGGGTGGATTGGAAAGAGAGAGGGAGGGAAGGAGGGAACAGAGGGTTTTGTTAAAGATGGGGTGGCTAGGTCAGTGTGCCTGCTGTTGGTTTGATTGACAGATGGGAATTGCTTTATCAGTCTGGCTCCATGCTAGGTTTTGTCTCCGGCTTGTTTGGCTCTGAGGCGTCTAGGACGGCGTGTGTATGAAAGAAAAAAAGGAGTGTGTGTGTGTGTGTGTGTGTGAGAGAGAGAGAGAGAGAGAGAGAGAGAGAGAGAGAGAGAGAGAGAGAGAGAGAGAGAGAGAAGGCCTATACACATGGTGCTTGACAGTGTGGGAATCCAAGTCCAGTTAATAAGTCACTGTGGACAAGAGCATCTGGCCAACATAAATAAAAATGTAAACACACACACACGCTCCTAACTCAAACATAGACATACAGAGAGACAGTCAGATATTTGGACAAACAGATATTCAGACAGACAGACAGATAGACATTTGGACAGGCATTTAGACAGACAGACACTTATACAGACAGACAGACAAAGATATATTCAGACAGACATTTGGACAGACATTCAGACAGACAGATAGACAGACACTTATATAGACAGACAGATAAACAAATTTAGACAGAGAGACAAACAGAAATACAGACAGAAAGACAGATATTCAGACATGTATTTGGACAGATATTTAGACAGACAGACAGAGACACAAGCAGTCAGACATTTACACAGACAGAAAGGCATTTGGACAGACAGACATTTGGACAGACATTTAAACAGACAACAAACAATTAGACATTCATAGAGACAGACACTTGGATAGACAGATAATCAGACATTTATACAGACAGATAGACATTTTGACAGACAGACAACCAGGCAGGCAGACATTTTAACAGACAGACAGAGACACAAGCAGTCAGACATTTACACAGACAGAAAGACATTTGGACAGACAGACATTCAGACAGACATTCAAACAGACAACAAACAATTAGACATTCATAGAGACAGACACTTGGATAGACAGATAATCAGACATTTATACAGACAGATAGACATATGGACAGACAGACAACCAGGCAGGCAGACATTTTAACAGACAAATATACAGTAATAAAAACAGACACGCATTTGGACAGACAACAAACAATCCGACATTAATAGAGACAGAGATTCGGACAGACAGACAGTCAGACATTTAGTCAGACAGATAGACAATTGGACAGATTTAGACATTTATAAAGACATTCAGACATTTGGATTGATAGACATTCAGACAGATATACATTCAGACAGACAGAAGAACAGTCAGACATTTATACTGACAGACAGACAGTCAGACATTTATACAGACAAACACCACAAAATCACCCAATTTTTAAACTTCTTCAGTGATAACTCTAACACACACACACACACACACACACACACACACACACACTCTCTCTCTCAAATGTGGTTTTGAACACAATTTGACTTAGGCATCTATAAACAAGAACTACACTTTACAGTAGCTGAACACAGTCACAGCCATCTTGAACAACAAAAAAATCACTTGGTTTGATTAAACTCTACATTTATATCTAATATCGAAAATAGGACTTAACCTTGTCATTCAAAGCTTTTTTATATTTTATTTTTTATAATATACAATAATCCTGAATTTTAGCGCTGTTAATGAGATGCATAAGAAGATGGTAGTCGATTGAGCGTTTTAAAGAAACCTTTCCAGAACGATCAGTTCTACATCCAGTCCTACATGCAATCGTGGCAGGATATGATTTCAGTGTTAGTGTCAAGCAGTGGTGGACAGTAACAAAGTAAATGTAATTTGTTCCTGTACTTAAGCAGCTTTTTCACGTATCTGTACTTTACTGAATTATTTCCATTCTGGAAAACTTTTCCTGTAACTACATTTCAAAGTCAAATATCGTACTTTTTACTCAACTACATTTTGGAAAATCAGTCGTTCCTTTTTATTTATAGTGGATAAAACTTAACTGATCAAACAGCCAGTGAGCTTTTGTTTTGATTGGTGCTTGGTGTATCTACTGATCACCAACATACAGTTCAGCATCAGTACAACATCAAGCAGAACATTTACAGAGAAATAAATGATGAAAAAACTCCAGACTCGAACTCGAGACAACACACGTGACCTCGTTTATGTGATTTTTTTTATAAGTCGTTAAAAAGAAGGTTTTGGGTTCATGAAAATTGTAATAGAAATCAATTTGAGTCATTGTTTGAGTCATTAATATCATTCTATTGATAGATCAGTGTGCTGAGAGTCACATTCGAGTCTTTACACAAAAACTCAGTTGATTATGTAGAGTCTTGTGATAAAAATGATAATAGCAACATTATAGTTATAATAAATGTAGTATTTAGATAGTACACAAATACATTTGTACTTTTACTCAAGTGTGAGTTTAAAGGGACACTTTTAGTTTCATGGAGTAATGTGTCTATACTTTAACTTAAATACATGGTTTGTGTCCATCATCAACCACTGGTGTCAAGAGACACATGGAAAGCAACACTTTTGTCAAAAAAAGTAATAAAAATGTTTACTCTGTAAAATGATAAATAAAGAAACCCCCCTCAAATGACTGCTGAATCATATGGTGTGCATGGGAAGTTTTTTTTTACCTGCAGTGAGTTCCTGTGTACTGTTTCGACTCATGGGGAAAAAATTTAACATATGGTTTAGTCATATTCAACCTAAAGCATGGAAAGAATTAGAAGAGATCAGAGAGTGTTTATAGCTAGTACCCCTAGCCTGTACTGCTAATTTGCTTATAGCTAATGTGAAGCCTGGTATGGAATATGTAAATCATACAAAACAGATTTATTTGGTTTCAACTGGAGGGTTTATAGACATGCGGTGGTCTCTCTGATAAGTACAGCTAGCATGCTCTGCTAATCTGCTAACAAAGCTAATATGAAGTCTGGTTTATAAAGTGCAGCAAGCTGATTCTCACACAGATTTTAATGTTGTTATACCAATTAGATACTGAAGTAAATCTTGTCATGTAGGCGATTTGTATAAACTATTATCTGGTCTAAGCTGAAAAAAAAAATGTTGTTCGGACACACAAGATACGAGCTCCAAGCAAAACGAGCTGCATCTTGCTTGCTAATGTGAATCCAAGCTTCTACAATGATGGACATGTGGTGAATAAAAGTGCGTCTCTTTTCAGAAGAACACGGGTCAAATTTCACTTGACTCGTCTCAGTAGGGTTCACGAGTGGAAGCCATCTGATTTAACGTCTCTCTGTCTACAGACTGTTATTAGAGAAAGATGGAGAGAGAGAAAAGAGGGATAGAGAGCGATTCAAGTACAGCTTAGCGTTCTCAGCTGTCTTCAGACGTGTCGGTGCTTAAACACAAGCAAGGCTTTACAGCTAGCCGGAGGCAATGAGGCGCTCCTCAGGTAGAAAAGACGAATAAAGGGGTACTTGGGTGTGCAAAGGGCTCTCAACACCAGATTAATCTCATTGTCTGTCTTTGGGACCCACCTGAAAACAAGGGTTTGCTCTTGATCTGTGTGTGAGCTGTCGTTCAGCCAGCGTGAGTTAGACTTTAGCTACAAGACAGCAGTAAAGTTACATCTATATCACTTTCTCTGGAACAGAGCTGCACCTGTGTCCTATCCATGACAGCATACAGTGTATGAGTAGCTAGATATAGGTTTATTCTGTCATGAGCCACACGTCTGCTGCTAGTAAAGGATGATTAGGTAGAAAGAGACAGACAGACAGACAGACAGACAGACAGACATTTAGACAGACAAACAGACTGTCTTTCTATCTGTCTGTCTGTCTGTTTTTATATATTTGTTTATTTGTCTGTCTTTTCTCCATCAATAAATATTTGTCTAGTAACAGACTATATATATATATATATATATATATATATATATATATATATATATATATATATATATATATATATATATATATATACAGTACAGACCAAAAGTTTGGACACACCTTCTCATTCAAAGAGTTTTCTTTATTTTCATGACTATGAAAATTGTAGATTCACACTGAAGGCATCAAAACTATGAATTAACACATGTGGAATTATATATGGAATTATATACATAACAAAAAAGTTAACTGAAAATATGTCATATTGTAGGTTCTCCAAAGTAGGCATCAAGAGAATGCCAAGAGTGTGCAAAGCAGTAATCTAAGCAAAAGGTGGCTACTTTGAAGAACCTACAATATGACATATTTTCAGTTCACTTTTTTGTTATGTATATAATTCCATATATAATTCCACATGTGTTAATTCATAGTTTTGATGCCTTCAGTGTGAATCTACAATTTTCATAGTCATGAAAATAAAGAAAACTCTTTGAATGAGAAGGTGTGTCCAAACTTTTGGTCTGTACTGTATATATATATATATATATATATATATATATATATATATATATATATATATACAGTATATATATTGATTTATAGAGAGACAGACAGACAGACAGACAAACAGAGGGTGATAGATAGATAGATAGATAGATAGATAGATAGATAGATAGATAGATAGATAGATAGATAGATAGATAGATAGATAGATAGATAGAAAGACAGACAGACAGACAGACAGACAGACAGACAGACATATTCCATTTCTCAAAAACATATAACCATATTTAATGTACAGGACAACATATTCCCATGAGGAAAGAAATCCAATGATGAACTGGGTCTTTGACGGCCTTTTGTTTTCCCAGAGCTCGAAGCAGGTTCTTACTAATGGAATTACACAAGGAGCTTGTTTTTACGGTTCACAAACAGTGCAGCTCAGTGAAGTTCCTCATTACCAGATGTCTCTGAATCAGCAAACAAATACAGACAATGTAGCTGATGTATACACACTGTAGACACACACACACACACACACACACACACACACACACACACACACACACACACACACACACACACACACACACATAGAGTACTGCATGTTGGTATTTTTATTAACTATTTCACAGTAAATCTCGTATTTTACTCTCCTTAATGTACAGTGAACACAAACTTCCCGACACTGTAAAAATAGCATAGTGGCCATCTTGGAATATTTGCTTAGTGCATTTTGGTATGTTTCAGCGATTAGATCTTTTTAAGGGCAAATTCATAGAAGCGTCATAAATCTATGGGGACATGGTGACATCATCATACTGCTAAGAAACTTTTACTATTGTTTTGCAAACACAGTACATTCAGAACATATTCTGACCCACTTGACATTTAAATTTTTTTTTGCTTGATAATATAATCAGGAGTAGGTGGTGGTTTACTGGCATTGGCCTTTGGATCTGAAGGTCATGAATTCAAATCCATGCCACACCAAGCTGCTCCTCCTGGACTCCTGAGCAAGGCCCCTAACCCCTATAGAGGCTTAGTTGTATAAATGCAATAAAAGTACGTTACTCTGGAGGACATCTGGGAAAATGCCATCAATGTAATATTGTACATTTTAAATTTTGGAAACAACTTAAATATGTTTCAAAAGATCACAGAGAAGAAAAACTGCAAATAGTAACAACACTATCAAACCAAAACTAATTATAAACTGGAATCATGTAGCTGAGGTTGAGGAACTGTTTCAAGACAACTTTATGTTGTAAATTTAAATAGATATGAATATCTGGATCACCAAGAAGGTCCAAAAGCTTTAGGACAATTCAATCTTTAAGATCTATCAATCTCTGAAATCTCAAATGATCATTTCTCTGCCATGCCAGAAATGTAAAATCATTCAAATAGATTGTTTTCTCATTCATCTACACTCAACAGCCCATAATCACAAAGTGAAAACTAAATTCTACAACTCTATACATTCTGTACACTTAATAAAGAGAAAAAACTAATATTGCATGTCTGAGTTTATAAACATATAAATAAGGCCCTTAACCCTCTATGCTCCGGGGGTCCCTTACGAGGGAAATATCAAGGTCCGTGACGTCGGAGTGACGTGGGGCCGCCTTCCCGTGGGCTCACCACCTGCAGGAGGGACCGTAAGGGACGGTGCTGTGAGGATTGGGCAGCAGTCGGGCCTGCTTAGACTGCTGCCCCCGCGACCCGAATTACGGATAAGCGGGAGAAAATGAATGAATGAATGAATGAATGAATGAGTTTATAGATCCCTGAGAAGCATTGAAGCACCCTGTGGCAGCAATTCCAGTCTCGTGTCTTTTGGGTATGACATAACAAGATTTGCACCTGGATTGGGGGATTTTCTGCCATTATTCCTCTCAAGTCCTCTCAAGCTTGGTCAGGTTTGATAGGGAGTGTAGGTGGACAGCCACTTTCAGGTCTCTGTTTAAATTAAATTAAATTAAATTAAATTAAATTATTTTATTTTATTTTATTTTATTTTATTTTATTTTATTTTATTTTATTTTATTTTATGTATTTATTTTGTTTTTATTTATTTTATATATTTTTTTAATTTAATTTAATTGCATTTCATTTAATTTTATACCAACACCACTCTGTAAAAAGCTATATGTAATATAACAAAAATGTATTATTAAAATGTACATAGAACTTAGTAAATACAGTTTCATCCACCACAAATAATTCGTTATAAATAAAATATTGTGCCTTGATTTATAATTTATTTCTTTATTGATAGACTTTGTTTATTGGTAACTAAATAGAATTTCATGCACCATTTCCCACGTCATGGCTGATTTGCGGCGAAAGCAACAAAAAATTGTGACCCCTGAGGTGTTAATTCAATTACATCAGTGTGTAAGAGTGACACTGTAGGTGATAATTCATCAGGTGCAGAGTCACTTTAACACATTAGGTGCTAATTCAACCCAGTTTGTCCTTCTAACTGAATAGATTATTGTCCTATTTTTATTTATTTTTATTCTTGAATCTGCCTAAATGTCATTTTGTCAATTTTACATTTTGGAAACGAGCTACATGTGTTTTAAAAGATCACGGAGAAGTAAATAGTAACAACACAATCAAACCAAAACTAATTATAAACTGGAATAATGTAGCTGAGGTTGAGGAACTGTTTCAAGCCAACCTTTTGGTAGGTGTAAATCTAAATACAGATATGAATATCTGGATCACGAAGAAGGTCCAAAAGTTTTACTACAACCCAATCTTCAAGATTAATCATACTCTGAAATCTCAGATGATCATTACATTCATATCACCAACTCCTAATGGGTCCTGCAAGACAGTTCTTCTTGATTTTGTAGCCAGTAGAATCTCCCTGCATAGAGGATCTCACCTCTACCCGAGCTTCGAATCCATCTCTTCCTTCTGGCCTGACCTCTACTAAATAGCACACGCAAATTTCAATAAATCACTTATTCAACTCAGCGAGTGAGTCACGAGCATGTGAAAACGACCATTGTGAAAAAAGAGGACACGATTTCGTTCCGCTGCGGGCGACGCGTCCAAAACGGGTTGGACAATAATTGGATTTGTTTGAGGACTGTACATTTGTGCTAATGATGGAATGGTGATGGAAAGGACCACCAAGAGGAACGCATGCCACCGGCAAAAACAAGGGGAACCCCGGCTTTAGCGTCAACAAGCGCTTCTACTGCGACTATCTCAGCTCTTCTCCACACATGGAAATGTTCTGAACTTTGGATAACAGTGGTGCTCGCACAAAATCTCCTAAGCGCTTTTTCAGTCCGGGGCCTTATATTCATTATTGCTAATTATAGCAATCATTACAAATATGCTGGCAATGTAACCCAAAGCTTTCAATGTAAATAATCTTGCTTACACAAAGCTCTCGGGGTAAATTGTCATAATTAAAAAAACCTACGATCCGAACCCTACCTCGCTCAGAGGTCTCCGACACTACGACGTTTTCCCGGTGGGATTTGGCATTGTTGCTGTGATCTCCCAGTGTTCAGGGTCACTTCAGGAGTTTGCTGGAACATCAGTTTGGAAAATTCAGTTAAGCTTTTGATGAGCGCTGACACGTCGGCCTGTTTACAAAGTCGCATAACCGACCAACCGCAAATTTGTTTTTTGGGAGAAAAAAAAAATTACACCTCAAAGCGTTTGTGTAAAAGTCACGCAAGGTCAGAATGCCTTTGTAGTGCAAAAGACTAGGAATTTGCACGCTTAGCAATGAGAAGGAGACAGATTAAATTAGTGTCTGAAGATTTCATGTAGTTTTCTCAGGGTAGTGAGCTTATCTTTTTTTGTCTGTTTTTCTATCTCTCTTTTTCTCCTCTTGCAGGGGCTCTTATCAGACAACCCTGAGGCACCCATAACTTACACTCCTCTCTGACAGTGCAGCTTAGCCGGCTAGCAAAAAAGCATGGTCAACATAGCATATTCTCTTTCTCTTTTTTTTTTTCTAGCCTCACACCCCCCATACACACCTCCCACCCCCAAGTTGTGCTTCTGAACTGTCAGGTCTGGTCAGATAAGAGTTGATCGATGACTAGCTCTCTGGCTCCGTGCTGCCCCAGCCTCACCGTGAGCTCCACGCTCTAACAAGGCTGAGACTCCACAAGGCTACAGAGCCAAAGATTGAGCCCTGCAGCACACCATACATACAGTAGCTCTGATTCATACCTCTAATTTATTGTGATGCCTGAAATACCAAACTGAATGTCATCTGTCAACTGGTTTGATGTAGCCGGCCATGTTTTTTTTTTAAATATTTACAATTTATATTGTTTTATTATAATATTGAAAGTGTTAGGCCAGGGCACTCCCTTGCAACGTTTACAGTAGGAAAACGTTTTCATATCTGGAATGAGCACACATCTTTGCACAATGTGATGTTGTTGGAAACCTTCCGTTGGAGAAGTAAATCAGTCAGGATCTCTGTGCATGGGTCTCAGTACTACACCCAGCCACCATCTGATTTCTAATAGCATCTAATCACAGACTGGTTGAAGGACAGTTTCTACCTGCAGGCTATTGGGTTATGCAATAATGCATAGTTTGTTCTTGCTATGTCTTTCTATGTAGTCACAGATTTGTGTCCAAAATTGGACAAACATTTAATTCTAGTTTTCACTTTTTTCTTTGTTTTTATTTTCTTTATTGTGTGCTAATTCTTGTGCTATGTGGCAATGTTATGTAGTCTACACTATTGGTTTTCTCAATCAGAGTCAAAAACTATTAATTTATACTTTATTCCATGTTATTAGATTTTTAACATACAATATTTTAAATTACAGTTTTTTTAATGGTTTATGTTTGTGGTTTAGTTTTTTTTATGGAACACATAATTTCACCGTGCACTCTACTGTATATGATTAGTCACTGTATGATTTTTAGTAATCCTATCATTGTATGTCAGACTGTACAAACATGATCCCCATGGCACACTGTTGTATTTTACTGTAGTTGTCATAATGTCAGAATGTACGACAGTCAAAATCTGACGCACAAAAGAAAGACCGAAGTTTTACGTAATCAATCTCTGAGCGTCGTTCTCTCGCTAACGGTACCTATCAACAAACAAAAGCAATCAGTAGTGTTTATTATGTTCATGACATGCCCTGATGATCATCATACAAACACTCCTTTTCCCTCCATAACTCAATAAGTTTCTCTTCTTGCTGTACCGTCCACCTGACTCATTTGGACATTTTTCCTTTTTGAAGTTGTCTAGTTGCATCATCAGGTTCGGCGCTCCTATTGGTTCTTGGTTTGATGGTCGTTGTAGGAGAAGTCATACTGCAGGACACAGTCTAGAATGTCAAACCAAAGACTACAGATTTTAGTCTGGGATTATAGGAATCTTTTAGGATTTTCTAAATTTGTCTCAGACGACCAAAGTGTGGCCAAATCCCCAGCGTGCACCTGGTTTTATCTTGATTTGAGAAACATTTATGTGTGAGTCAAATGAAAATCTTGAATGTGTGCTACAAAAACTGAGTATCAGCAATTTTTTTTTTTTCTGTAGAAATTAAAATGAACCTGAGATTTGTTATATGTGAAACAATGAGACAATTTTGTGGCGTTAATTTGCAATTAAAAATCAAAAGAATGAGTACAGACAGCAAATAGCTGTCAGCATCCAATTGGTAGTGGAAATAGAAAATCATTGAAAGTAAATAATTAAATTATTGTGTAAATGTCATTCAGGTTAAATGATGGTGCAGTAGGTTGAGATATGCAATATAATGCATTATATAATATTATGCCCAATATTGTGTTGGTCCCCTTTGTTGCTGCTAAAACAGTTCTGACCCTCGAGCATTAACAGCATGAAGTTCTTCAGCGGTTTGAGCTACAGGAGCTCGTCTGTTGGATCGGACCACACGGACCAGCCTTCGCTCCACACGTGCAGTAATGAGCCTCGGCCGCCCACGACCCTGTCGTCGGTTCACCACTGTTTCTTGCTTGCAGCACTTTTGATAGACACTGAAGACTGCAGACCAGGAACATCCCACAAGAGCTGCAGTTTTGGAGATGTTCTGACCCAGACGTCTAGACGTCACAATTTGTCAAACTCGATCAAAGCCTTACACTCGTCCATTTTTACTCCTTCTAACGTCAATTTTGAGGACATTTCTTCACTTGCTGCCTAATCAGTGTTATTCGCTTCACCGCTCATATTGTGTACAGGTTGTAGAAAAAATAACCGAATGGTGGAAGGAATGGGATTGAAACCAAAATCCTAAATGTCACTGGTCCGACATGAAGACAAATGTGACAGGTGATGTTTACATTTTTTAAGGCAGATGAAGATCTTTCGATGAAGACTGTAGAGATTTGGGAGTAAAAGTGCAATGATGAACCCGTCAGGCGAAAACAATTCGCTTCAAATTTTTTTAAATCATTCTCTTTTTTTGTTGAACCATACAAGAGAAGAAGACTTAAAAAGACCAGGAAAGGCCACGCTGGAGTCACGAAGACGGAGAGAAATCTCCCAGGGCCCTAAAAACTTTTGGTTATGATGGATGTCTGGGCTGAAAGAGCACAAGCACCATATTTGGAGATGGACAGATAAAACGTTAACCTTGCTCCCTCTCAGAATGAACATTCCCAAGCTGTAATAAAATGTGTGGATGATAGTCACTGGACTGCTCGTCATATACAAAATAAATCACCAGCCAGGTATGTAAACAGAGCGGGTGTGATTTTCCACATGGCACGCTGCCGATAGCGCAGCGACTTCCCCTCGCTGCAATCCGCTTCCTCTCCAAAACCCAAAATTAGGTTCCATTACCTGCCGGATCGATCTAATTTACAGTATTTACACCCTGTTGTACCACACCAGAGCTGAGTTATGGCTTGAGCACACACTTTGAAATCCGACAGCTCAACTCAGGACCTGAGCTACTAATAGAGCTGGAGTTTTGAACGGATTAGAGATATTCGGCTCGCCGTGTGTAACCTGTATGAAAGTCGCCAGTAAGCGAAAGCACCCTAAATCACTGACTGCTCCTCTTTCTTGCTCTTGTGTAAGAGAAAGCCGAGCACAAAGCAGACAAATCCTGTGTACAGCCTTTCAGCTCGCATAAGGACTGCGTGAGAGCGAGTGGCCTCATCTGGGCTCGACTCGACTCGGCAGGGGCACGTTAGCGGAATGTTCTTCAGGCACTTTCTAGGATTCAGGGTCGAGTCATGCAGCTTAGACAGTCACTGACTGGTACCATACAAGTGGTCCAACAGGAGGGAGGAATGAGGGGGTGAGGAGTGAGGGGTGGCAGAGAAAGAGAAAGTAAGAAAGAGAGGGAGAGTAAACACTGAAACAGAGAGAAATGGACAGAGGACAGAAAATGGAACAATGCAGAAACAGTGCACCAGAAAGAAGCCGAATGTCATAGATCAGGAGGCTTAGCATGAGTAAGAGAAAAAAAAATTCTAGCAGATAAACAAATATACAAACAGGAATGAATTGGACAAGAGATGAAAAAGAGACAAGGACAGACATGAGAAATTCTAGTTTACATCAGAGTCCTGCCTGAAATTTTGTTCTGAGGTTTTGTTCTGATCGACTGTCGCGTCAATCTTTCTGGAATCAACTCTATCTTGCAGTCCCACAAAACCTCTTCTCATTTGATCACTG
>NC_139577.1:32305076-32327994 GCF_946808225.1 Silurus aristotelis | reverse complement strand
GAGAGAGAGAGAGAGAGAGAAAGAGAGATGGTGTAATAGAGAAAGAGAGAAAGCCTTCACTGTACATTGCTCTTATAGTGAGTCTATCAGTGGATCTCCAGCACGTGGTCTCTCTCATAAACACAAACGACTCCACGTTAAAGGAGCTGCAGAAACGTTTCAGAAGGGAAATATTTACAGTGTGATGTAAAGCCCATATGACGAAATGGCCTTTTGTAATTAATTTCATATTTTGAACTTCGACGCTAGAACCAAGAAAACGCACATAACTATGGAGAAAGCCATGTCTCCACATATCTCATGGAATAATGTTTGTTTCTCTTCCATATGGAATATCAACTTCTTGTGATATCCAAAGACTGGGACTACTCTAATATAATGCTAAAAAAAAACCTTGTGTATCAGAAGATACAATCTCCTGGGAATGCTGTTTGTGAAGAGGGAACCTGGAAAACCCAGAAGAACCTTGGGAGAACATGTCAACCATTAAGCATTTCTATAAAACTATGTGTGCTACGATGTAACCTGGGGGTTTATAATTCGCCATCATGATCAAATATCTAAACTGGCATTCAATTTTTTCTCTTGAACTAGAAGACCCAGACATGCATGTCAATGCCGCTGTGCACAAAGCCAGCTCCATGAAGATATGCTTTACGTGGAATGGAGTGGAAGATCTCCTGCTATAGATCTCTAACAGGCTCATTGATGCACGTGAGGAGCGAAAGCTGGTCCGTGTGGTCCGATCCAACCGACGAGCTCCTGCGGTTTAAACTGCTGGAGAAGTTCATGTTGTTAATGTTGAGTGGGTCATAATGTTATTCCTAATTGGTGTATATTTGAAAATTGGGACTAAATGTGGAACGTTCAGAAAGCAAATACACATCTTATGGTCAGGTGTTTACAAACTTTGTGTACTCTTGAACCCAAAGCTGTGTTAGGTTTAATACTGTAACGTTCCCTATCCACTTCAGATGCTTTTTCCCCCCTCATGCACAAGAAAAGAGAGCGAGATGAATAACCAGGGTGAAGAAAAAGCATCTGAAGTGGATTTTCCGTTTCTAGTGGCTCTTTGCTTAAAAATGAAAGTGACAAACGGATGCTCTCGCTCTGGCAGCTGACTCTGCTCTTCGCAGCTGTTTCAAAATAAACAGAGACGCCAACCCTCGCAAAGTTTACATTCCGCCCCGAACTCTCCCTTTAATTATTTTGCAATCTGTCCGCTGAGCACTTTTTATCAATGGGATGTTTATGGGGCCGACAGATTAAACCCAACGCATGTTAAACATGGATAAGTACTGCTCCTTCCTGCACTGGCCTTCAGAGCTCATTTTAGGTTTTGGGCAGCAATCAGCAACAATGGAACTGTCAAGAAAGGGAAAAAAAGGTATAATTACAGGATTAAAATGATCCCAATGGTTAATAATGAATATAAGCAAGTCGTTTTAATTCAACATAAAAACATTTTAAAATGAATAAAGGGTTCAACCAACATGAACATACTTTTATACATTATTATCATACCTTTTCACAGACATGCACAAATATATATATATATATATATATATATATATATATATATATATATATATATATATATATATATATATATATATATACATATATATATACTGTATTTTTCGGACTATAAGCCGCTACTTTTTTCCCACGTTTTGAACCCCGCAGCTTAAACAACGAAGCGGCTTATTTCTGAATTTTTCCTGGGTTTTTCCCGGTTTCACAAACTTCAAGCCAAAAAACTGAACCCCATAACATTAGACCAATGAAATTTCCGAACGGAAACGAAAAAACGCACCTCACCTGTGTTCTGAGCTGCACGGCATCGGGAGAAAAAACGTTCACTTAAACGCACAACGATGCCAAAAGATAAACTCTCGAGAGAAATTGTTGTGAAAGGAAAGAGGAAGACACTGAACAATGACTTTCTTGGTCGGCTACTGTTTAGATACAAGCCGTTGTAACGCGTTGAGTCTGGGTGAAGGGAGAGCTCGCTAACTCCAGTTACAACAGAAATCATATAAGCACAGACAGGTTTCCAAAACTTGTGCTTTTTTATTTTTCTTGGCAACAGCGTTACGGGTTAGTCAAAGAAACTTAGAAATGAGCATCAGAAAACAATAAGGACATAATCCTCAGTCTTGCACACACACTGTAATACTGGAAAAATGCTGTGTTGGTCTTTTCCCAAAATACCGCTATGCTCCTAAAGGAAGCGCAACATATTTCACCCGTAACACCGTGTGTAACGTGTCTTTCGTTAAAGCCTGTGTAAAGTACATTAGTTTAGACACCTGCGGCTTAGTGACAGGTGCAGCTTATTTATGTTCAAAATAAAAATATTTGTAAAATTTGTAAAATTTGTATATATATATATATATATATATATATATATATATATATATATATATATATATATATATATATATATATATATATATCGTAATTTCCGGACTATAAAGCACACCCATATATAAGCCACTGAATTTTACAAATATTTTTATTTTGAACATAAATAAGCCGCTGTGTGTTCATTATATATATATAATAAACACACCAGTGTCAGTGTTTAAACTGTACCATCAATCTCTTGAACACCTGACCAATAAGATTATAACCTCCAACTCTTCTGAGAAGATATTCCACTACATTTTGGGGGTGGAGGTTTTTTGCGCACATTAATCCACAAGAGTGTTAGTACAGTCGAGTACCAACATTATGTAGGTGAGCTGAGGAGGCCTGGGTTGCAGCCATAGTTCCAATTCATCATGTTTAACAGGGTGAAGTTCTGAGATCTGTAGCAGGAGATCTTCCCCTCCATCCCATCTCAACCATATCTTAATGGAGGTAGAACATGTTTGGATCTTCTAGTTCAGGTAAAGGGGAAATTTAATGCTACTGCAGCAAAAGAAGTCCTATACAACTGTGTGCTATTAACTTGGTGGTAGCAGTTTGGGGAAGAACTTCATTTTGGTGCAAAAACCACAGTCAAAGTAAGACAATGAAGAAGAAGAAAAAAAATTTTAAAGAAAAAAATTTAAATAAAAAAGAAGAGATCTTCATTTTGGGGCAGAAGCATAGTAAAGCCATAGTAAGTAAGAAAGAAAGTAAGTAAGTAAGTAAGTAAGTAAGAAAGAAAGAAAGAAAGAAAGAAAGAAAGAAAGAAAGAAAGAAAGAAAGAAAGAAAGAAAGAAAGAAAGAAAGAAAGAAAGAAAGAAAGAAAGAAAGAAAGAAAGAAAGAAAGAGCAAATTTTACAGAATTTAATTAAAGGGTTCAAAAATGTTTTCTTTTTTATTAATCGAACAAATGCATTATATTTTCGTAACGTATCTTAGAAGGGATCTTCATTTTGAGGCAAAAGCCAAGGTCAAAGTAAGAAAAAAAAAGAGAGGAAAAAAAAACCTGAATGAACTCATAAATATCAGGTGACAAATTATAAATGAATATGTTAGGATCTCGGCCTGTTCCTGTGTGTTTATTAAGAAGCCGATGTTTGAATAGACGTAAGAATTGTGTAGTATAAACAGTGGAACAGCCGCAGGAGAAATGATGGGTTCGCATGACAGGTATTGGTGTAGTGTTTATGTAAAGCCACAGTTGAGAGTGGGACTAAACTATTCACGGAAAGCAGCGAACCACTGCTTTACCCTCCCTGTTAGGGGCCCTCAGTGGAAACAGGCTGAGAGAGAGAGAGAGAGAGAGAGAGAGAGAGAGAGAGAGAGAGAGAGAGAGAGAGAGAGAGAAAGAAAGAGAGAAAGAGAGAAAGAGAGATAAACAAATCAACAATTGAAAAATTGCCGTTTAAGTGGAACTCCCATTAAATCTTGATTCCTTGTATGCAGGTAGTCCCTGCCAACTGTGGGGGGAAAATGGAGGAGAAAAAAAAAGGAGAGTTTGGATAATTTATACTGGACTTTCGCTTTGGTTTAACCTGAAGTGTCTTGTGTGTGATTTACGGTGCTGGAGAGCCAGTGTGGAGTGAACAGTCCTGTAGGAATGTTGAGGATGCTGCAACTTACTGAGGGATTTTCACATGTCTGTAGGAGCAGTGAAGGATATGCGGGTCTGTATAAGCAGCATGATGTTCTTAGGATAATGATTCAGAAGAGTACATGCTGAAAACACTGCTGAGAAATTGGGACTGTACGAGGTGGTATCAAAAAGGGTCACCTTTAAAACAGTCCCCTTGCACAGCAATTCAGCGCGATCTCTGAAACGTCTCCTGAAAGTCTTCTTTTCAAAAAGCGTCAAGCACCTTCTGAGATTTTGCACCAGATCTCCGCAATGGTGTCAAAACAGTGACCTTTGAGCTGTATCTTCATTTTCGGGAAGAGGGCGAAGTCTTCAGGAGACAAATCTGGCGAGTAGGGTGGGTGCGGAAGAGAGATCATGTGGCTCGTTCTCCGACGATCATCATGCGCAAGTTACCGAATGGTTTCGACATTTTCGTCGGGTTGAGCACGTTGAAGGTCTTCCAGATCTCTCGTCATCTTCCAGTGATGTTCTTCCGCTTTTAAAGCGCACGTGCCGCTCAAAACACCTTGAACGACTCGTTGCAGCATCGCCGTTTGTCAATTTTTTATACCACCTCGTTTAGAAGGGGTGTCAAATCTTTTCCACAAAGGCTGGGTGTGGGTGCAGGTTTCCACTCTAACCAATCCACACCAGATTCCACCTGAAAAGAAAACCTGCACCCACACCGGCTCTTTGTGGAAAAGATTGGACACCTCTGATCTAAAGATTACAAATAAATTGACATACAGAATTACAGACATATTGCCAGAAATAAATCGTTTTTCAATTGTAATCACGTTCCTGTTTATGAATGAAGACCTTGCTGTATTGTGTCCTGTAGTATGTTACAGCTCCCATTAGGGCCCTTAGTGAACAGGGGAAAAGAGAAAGGTTAGACAAAGAGTGATCAGAAAGCTAACCTATGAAAGTAACCAGAAAGACTAAGTGTACCCTGCCTGGATTACTGTTATCCCATTTCTGGAGCTAGACCTTTCTAGATGGTGCCTGGATTGGTCATATACAGTAACTCTGGCAGTAATGCATCAACATTTAAGGCTATGGGTTGATGATCAGAAGGTTGGGGGTTCAAGCTCTAACACTGCCAAGCCTTTAAGAAAGCCCTATCTGCTCCATATCATGGCTGTCACTAAAGGTCTGACCCCAAGCTTCCTAACAAGATTGGATATGCATAAAAAAGAATTGTACTGTGTTTAATGTAATGTGACTGATAATCAGCCCAAAATGGCCACCATTGTAAAGTCTCCTCCTGTAAAGGTACCTTGTCCCAGTGATTTGTAAAATTGTGCATTTGGTAAATATACAGAATGTGTTTCTCATGATAAAAATGTAGATTTATCAGGTGATTGCTTCAATGGAAACAGAAAAATAGTAAACAAGAATAAGATCTATAGTACATCGTGTTAGTTGACACTCGAGTTTTTGTGCCATGAAACACATTTGTGTTTCTTATAAATTCTTTGTTTTGTACATGTACATTGTACAACCAAGCTACCGCCTTCCCCATCTCTATCTAGTAGAAATACCAAAGAACATTGTTTAAGGTGTCTAAACCACTCCAGGTGGCTCCTTTTCAGTTTGTAGAATATGCACACATCCTGAGGTCTATCTTTAGTAGGAATTCTGGATTAGGGCTTCAGTAACCAAGCTCTTGACTGCCAAAAGCCCAATCAAGAGCCTTCACTGTGTATAGATGAGCAGTCAGTCCATTTCCACTTGAACTAAAACATGTACATTTACATTTGCATCTGTTAAATGCCGCAAATGCGAATGTAAATGTACATGTTTTAGTCCAAGTGGAAATTGAGGTTGTGGAATAAATGAAGGAGCTACAGTCACTCTGACTGCTCATCTATACACAGTGAAGGCTCTTGATTGGGCTTTTGGCAGTCAAGAGCTTGGTTACTGAAGCCCTAATCCAGAATTCTTACTAAAGATAGACCTCAGGATGTGTGCATATTCTACAAACTGAAAAGGAGCCACCTGGAGTGGTTTAGACACCTTAAACAATGTTCTTTGGTATTTCTACTAGATAGAGATGAGGAAGGTGGTAGCTTGGTTGTAGCTTAGTGTTTATGGTATTGAACATTGGATCTAAGGGTAAATCCCATCCCATCAACCTGCTCTTAGCTGCTCAGTTACTAAGTAAACACATGTTAACAATTCTACTTACATTAGATAATTTTTCTACCTTGGAGTCTCCGTTTACATTTATGGCATTTAGCAAAGGACCTTATCCAGAGTGACTTACATTTATCTTATTCATATACGAGGTGGTATCAAAAAGTTTCGAGAGAGGTTTTGTTACACGCCAACAGATAGCAGCATAAGGCTGCAATGCACAGTCATGGGGAGCACCGACCTTCATAAGTTAGGGTGGACATCAAGAGCTGTTCAACTGGTACTACTCTGCGCATGTGTGTTACCACATCTGCTATTCTGACCATGTGCGCCCTCTTTCACCGAGCTCTCTTTACACGTGAGTTTCTCACGGGAAACAACACAACGTCCGCACCTTACCCACTCACTAGATTTGGCACCTGTAAACTTCGCCCTCTTACCGAAGATAAAGATTCAGCTGAAAGGACAAAATTTTTACACCATAGAGGAGATCCAACATGAATAGCATAAGTTGCTTGACACGTTTCAAAAAGAAGACTTCCAAGATACGTTCCAGAAGTGGCAGGAACGCGGGGAGCGCTGTATTGCTGGTTAAGGTGACTATTTTAACGGCAATAGTTTTTAAATGTAGATAAATAAAGTTCTTTCTTGTAAACAGAGATATCATCTTGTATCTGTAACTTTACAGCAGTACCGGTACTGAATATTCAGAGGAAATGCTGCCTTTGAATTTACTTTAGAAGTTCTAATTAGAGTTTGGTTTTGTTACAATTTGCAGGTAAAAACATGGACTCCAGAATGGTTTTATTTAGTTAGCACCAAGCTATCTGGGTGACATGTACAGTGTGTATCTCCTAATATCTGTGTTATAGATTTGACAAGCAAAAATGTTTGTATTTTGGTTGATCTACAGCTGATACCTGAAACTAAATAAAAAGCTTTACACAATTTGCTATTTATCCTGTAAGCAGCCATATTAATTTGATGTCATCTGCTGAAATCAGGGTTGAGGAGACCCTTCTTATTTTACAAATAACCAAGCTGTTTTAGTCAAAAGTAGTATATTCCATAGAATGTTATTCAGTAAATCTAACAAATGTTAGCTAAATTGTCGGTATACTGTATAGTACTATATAATAAATATAATTTTAATACACACTTCTAACAAATAATTGAATGATATAAATTACATTGAGGAGCACAGATATTTTCACACGTTCCAAGCTGTTAAAAAGACGATGTTTTCATTAAATCCAAAGAGCCGACACAAAAATCACTGGTCATTTCATCTTTAGGCGACCGTTACGGCTACAATAACACAATGTGTCAGTATATGACCCTCCGAGTGTGAGCTATTGGCGGAGTTAGGCATCTGGAAACACTTCACACATCATAGGCAAGTCCGAGGTGAGAGCCAACACTGAAAGTGAACTCCAAACCGGAAAAAGGATGTGATTGGGCAAAGGTTCTGTCATTACCGCATGATACTAATACTGAGCAATTACAGGTCTTCATTGCATTGCTTCTGCTTTTAATTAAAATTGTTGGAGAGACAGTGTGGATGTGCTGCTGGAAAGCTGACCAAGGGATTTCATTTTGTCTATAATCATGCTACTGAGTGCATGTTTTAGTGTTTTATCTTCTTTAAAACAACCGGTTCACACTGCTAGTTAAGTAGTAAATTTATATAAATGAGGCTAATGCTTAACTTTAAAGGGTTTACTATATATAGTTAAATCTAGAGAAGGTTCTAACAGATGATAAACAAATTATCAGCAAAAAAAAAAAAAAAACAAGCAGCTTATCTGAAAAATATGTGAGCTTTATCTTTGGCTTGACTCATCTAGTGGTGTTTACAAGCTTGTAACAATCCCATAGGAGGCTAATTGTTCAGAAAAATTTTGGAAATCAGGGCTCATAAGATAACAATACAAACAATAATTACTCACTCCACACCCCCAGTCTTTCAATGTCTGCGAACATTCTTCTTGGGAAAAAATGAAGCTGTTTCTGCCTCCTAATAGGGTTAGGCAAAACCGTTTAATGCACTTTTAAAACTTCCGTCAGAGGGATAAACAAAGAATTCGTCAAAATTTTTGACTTAACCTTTTGTAAAGTGAAGTAATTGAAAAAAGTCGTTCACAATTAGTTCATTTTTTTATTTCTGGCAAACACTCACTCAGAGCAGTCGAAGAGAAATACAGCAGTTATGGACAAATCCCCAGTAAGTCCCATAAGATCTCCTTTACAGGCCCATGAAGTAGCAACACCTGGTGGGTCTACAGAGTGTGTTTGCAGTGCACAGAGCTTTTAATTTGCAGATTTCCGCATTTTAAAAAAAAGCCCTCGGGTTTATAAAGAGCCCTGGAATTATGAATTTTGTGTCGAATCCAAAGCGTTAACTTATCCATGGTTTTTCTAATTCGCTATGCAACTTCAAAGGGATTATACCAGGTAAAGACTAATACTAAACACAAGAATGCAAGCCTGGTTACAATAAAAAGCGAAACAGCATGACAGTAGACGAGGCTGAAATCTAGCATCCATCTTCTCCATAACCAGCACAGAGCTCCTGTTTTCAATGACTAGCTCACAAAATCCTAAACTCTCTTTTTATCGCTTTGAAGATGAGTCAAGCCACAGATGGGAGCCACATATATTTTACAGATAGGTCGTTATCTTTTACTAATAAATATTTATCATGGGTGATAACCTTCGAGCCGTGAGAGTGGCAGAAATTCCTGATGATGCGATCTTGCGGTTAATTGCAACACAGTGTGAGCAGTGTGCTTCGGGTCTGAGCTGAGAGGAGTCATCCTGAGGTCAATCAGTCTATGCTCTTATTCAGGGTTAGCACTCAGAAATGAATTCTGCTGTAATACCTTCGATACTGTAACATTTTCGGTCATTTGCTCAGAACATACGGTTATGAACATCGTCTGCTCTAATTCCATATACTAACTACGAAGATATAATTCTCACCGTCTTTGCACATCGTCTTTACGCCGGCCTTTCAAATCCGAGGTGCTAATGTAGACAAGGTGGCTAATTTGACAGTGTTAGTGTGAACAATTACACCTTGTGTTTGTGTAGTAGTTAGCGAGAGCAGGCTGCCTGTTTAACTTGTCGTAATGTGTCAAAACAGATACCTCAGCTTTTCATACAACCCCCCCCATTCTTATCGACTCCCCTCCAGACTGCCCTGTCCCTGGTTCTTCTCTCTATCTTATCCTTATTATAAGGATGTGGCCGTGTGGTGGCATTAATGAGGCCTTTGAAGGAGAATTTATGGCTTTATGAGGCAAGGCAGTCATGCGGTCGAGCAGCAGGGCAATGCTAACAGTCCCAGCAGGAGGCTCAGAGCCCCCAGGATTCCCTGCTGATTTCTGCAGGGACCCGGTGATGCTGCAATTGACCCAACTGCAACCTGGATCACACCTTCTGTCACCTGCTTTCCTGATGAAGTCATCCAAAGAAAAAAAAAATATATATATATATTAAGCTACCAATCAGGGTTGAGCGCATGATCTGTTTTGAACTTGTTTTTGATTGGCGCTTGGTGTATCTACTGATCACCAATATACAGTTCAGCATCAACAGCAGGAAGAACTTTTAGAGAGGAATAAATGATGGAAGAAACTCCTGACTCAAACTCGCCACATCACCCGTGACCTTATTTACGCAATTTCTTTCCTGATCATTTTAATAGAAATCAATCAATGTTTGACCCTTTTTCTACTTTATAACTACATGGGTTACGTACTTTATCCACAATGTATATATGAATAAGTTAACATGAATGAGAGGAATCAGTAACATCAACCATGATTGGCTAAGAAATTGTTACATGGAAAAATGTACCCTCGGATTTGTAAAAAAAACCTAGCGATGAGGATTCCTGAGGAGAACCTGAGTTATTAAGATAAACTTTTAGTCGTCCTATCCTTCAGATAACAAGGTAGAGACAGCCACCCAGATCAAGGGTCTTTATCAGAGAGTCTTGCTGGGCACCAGATCATGGAGGAGTCGCCAAAAACACAGTCATGCTGCAACGTTAGGGATCATTGAGACCCAGAGCTGATCAGAATTCTCTTATCTACTGTAACCAAGTGTAAAATATGCTCTGTGCTTTTTCCATTGCATTTTTTTCCATTCTCTCTGCAACATCAGCAGCTTGAGAACAGCTAGAGGATGAAAAAACAGACCTGATATGCTCTTTTCCAAACAACATGGGATATAAGCATTGGTTGAGAAACATAATCATTCTTTAACACAAACAAAGTACTGGGAATCAGAGAGAAAAAAAACTAGGCATCATTAAAACAAATAAAAACCAGAATCGCATGAAACGGCGGCCAGCATGCGTTCCGAAGTCCAAAGCGCTCTCTGCATTTTTTGTCCTCCTCATCCTTACACAGGCAGCATGGCATCTTCAGCCAATGCTGTCCCTGATGCCCCTGCGGTCACAGGCAACATGACGTGAGAGGGCTGTAAGTGAGCGTGCTTTACAATAAGCTTAAATCAAGCACAGGCCCGACGCTCATTCCAAGCAGCATGGGACGGGGAAACTGCTGAGGTTGCATACAAACAATCCTATCCACCATTTCGCCCAAGAGCAGATCAAGGATGGTTTGAAAAAGTGTGAGAGATACAGAGAGAGAGAGAGAGAGAGAGAGAGAGAGAGAGAGAGAGAGAGAGAGAGAGAGAGAGAGAGAGAGAGAGGAGAAAGTTAAAAGATTAAAGTTTTTTTACAATATATATTTATTATATCACTCTTTCCTTCCTCCATTTTGTTATATTGTAGCCTTGAGCCTGGAGGGCACAGAACATTTGTCATGTGGTGTTTTCTCCTTAAAAGCCATCTGTGCAGGGGCTAATTCATTTCCTTCTCTCTTTGCAACCACTGCTCAAAAAAGGCCAAGCAAATAAGTCAAAAGAAATAAAATCTCCATACCATTAGCACCAGAGCAGTCCGGATTTTGGCACACAATATTTCAGCATCGTATACATATAAAGAACGATTGCTTTCTCAGTCAAGCACTGTGCAACATTATTATCCTTATATTCACAAAGCTGCAGTCCACTGTGTTGGAAAATGCATTCATAAACCAACGCTACATTAAAGCCATCACTGAGTTTATGTCTTGCCTCGAAAAGAGCTGTTGGGAAAATAACTGAAATTTAGGAATCAGCTGAAAACTTGGAAAGCCCTCGGATCACTCGATCCTCAAAGATTATCAGCGGCTCATCCTCTGGCTGAAGCTGAGCATCCGAGGATGACATAAAAACGAGTCACGAGCTCCAACTCCCTCTGTCATGGCTACGTAAGAATAGTAACACATTATACATAGTGTATAATGCAGCAATGTCGGGGATTTGAGGCCCAGCATTGTCAAAATCAACACAGCTTGTCATGTGACATAGAAAATCGATTGTGTAACTACGCTGTCCTAAAGATTTATCAGTGTAAACAAAAGCCTTTACAAAATGATGCTTTCTCCATAAAAGGCAATTTTTCAATTAAAAGGTGAATTTCATTCATTCATTCATTTTCTCCCGCTTATCCGTAATTTGGGTCGCGGGGGCAGCAGTCTAAGCAGGCCCCCGCCTTCGACTGCTGCCCAATCCACACAGCACCGTCCCTTACGGCCCCTCCTGCAGGTGGTGAGCCCACGGGAAGAAAGGTGAATTTTTTATTTTTATTTTTAAGTAAATGTCCTAATAATTGTTTCCTCCTGATTATGTGTGATACTGCACATCCATCACATAAGTCAAAGTGAATGCAATGTTTCTACAGAAACACCAACTTGGGACAAATGGAGACTAAATGTGAGATGTTCAAAAAGCACATACCAATTTTTGGTATCCAGAAACCGGACAAATCGCATGTGTACTGATTTTAAAGCCTGGTGTTGTTTAAAATGTTCACCAGTGGGTGAAATTCCTCTCTAAACATCCCTTGACTGAGAAGAAGATTCTCATTGGTAGGTCAGTGGTTGAGGTGCTGGTTACTAATCGGAAGGTTGGTGGTTTAAGCATCAGTGTTGCCAAGTTGCCACTCGTGGGCCCTTGAGTAAGACCCTTAACCCTCCGTGCTCTAGGGGTACTGTATCATGGCTGACCCCAGCTTCCTAACATTCCTGGAATATGCAAAGAAAGAATGACACCGTGCTGTAAATAAAACTGCCATTCCTGTGAGGGTTTTTATAAAAAAAAAAAAAAAAAAAAAAAACAGAGCAGTCAGATTTCAGATGTTGCACATGATTTCAATCCAAAAGCCAATGCAGATACATTACAATTCCATAAGAGCACTTAACAAACCCAGAAACACCATCAGAGAAGTTATTTCCAGAGCAGTGGGATTTTTTATTTTGGGGGGGGGGGGGGGGTCACCATGTAAAGAGGTCACTTTCGCCTCCGTCTCCGTGCTCTAAACTTCGTAAAGCATGAAAGCTTATCAGTTTAAAAAAAGAAAAATTACAAACGTGGCTATCCATCAGCAGGACTGAGAGAGGTCCTTCAACCAGAGGCGGAACAGGCTTCGGTCCAGTTCTCCAGGGAGTGGAGGAAAGTTCAAATGCAGAGAGAGAAAGAGAGGAAAGGGTGGAGGGGAGGGGAGGGGAGGAGAAGGGGGGGATATGGAGAGTGAAAGAAAGAGAGAGAGAGAGAGAAAGAGAGAGAGAGAGAGAGAGAGATGCATCCCCTCTTTAATCTCAAAAGACATGCCTTGTTGTTTACTGCACATAAAGTGACTATCACGCCATGCCAAAATGCTTCGCTCCTATTTATCTGCGTAACCTTCTTCAAATGGCTTCCTGAGCGTCCATGTGAACATAAACATGATGTGGGAGAGAAGCTCTGGTAATTGGAGAGTGGAGAGAGGCCTTATAAGCGATAGGAACCATGTGATCAGAGTCAGCAGGGGGTCACCGGGATATTCTGACGGAAAACTAGAAAACATTGAAGACGAGTGTTCAAGTGCATCGGTAATTATACTGCATAAGGCAGGAATTGTTCTGCACATGGACACCTGTCCTGTATCTGAAATAAAAGTCATTTCCATCGTTGAAATGTTTTAAAGTCAAACAGCAGGTCGTTTAGCGTTATAGCGATTAGAGCAAGGTCAGCGTGTGTGTGAGACATATATACCGTCTCGTCTATCATCTTTCAGCAGGGAAAAACCTCAGGCAAGATAAAACTTTACAACTCCAGTCACATCTTCTGATTCTTTGAACGAAGACGGCTCTTAAATCCCAGACTTGAAGTAAAAAAAAAAAAAAGAGTAAAAAATTAAGCTACACCAGGAAACATGACACGGTAAAAGAAAGCATGTGGACTTGTTTCAGGAGGGATGTTGCCATTTTTTAAATACTTTTATAGTAAAGTAGATACTATATATTACTTGAATCTTACTTTTTTTTACTTTTTCTTTAGTAGTAGTAGTGGAAGCACTTTTAAAGTAAACATATGTAATTCTTGAGTTTTTTTGTAGAAGCACTTTAATAGTAAAGCACATAATATGTAATTTTTGAATTATTTCTTTTGTAGTAGTAGTAGTAGTAGAAGCACTTTTAAAATAAATATACTATGTAATTCTTGACTTTTTTCTTTTTTTTGTAGAAGCACTTTTATATTAAAGCACATAATATGTAATTCTTGACTTATTTCTTTTGTAGTAGTAGTAGTAGAAGCACTTTTAAAATAAACATATTATGTAATTCTTTACTTTTTTTGTAAAGCACTTTTATCGTAAAGCACATACTATGTAATTCTTGACTTCTTTCTTTTTTTTGTCCAGTTACAGCAGTTGTTGTAGCACTTTTATTGTAAAGCACACGATATATATAATCCAGACCTTTTTATACATTTTTTTTGTACTTTTTTTTTTTTATGTAGAAGCACTTTTATAGTAAAGCACATACTATGTAATTCTTGACTTATTTATTTTGTAGTAGTAGAAGTAGTAGAAGCACTTTTAAAGTAAACATATTATGTAATTCCTGACTTTTTTCTTTTGTAGAAGCACTTTTATAGTAGCACACATGCTATACAGTCCTGAACATGTGTGCATATGAATACTTAATTTGGTCATGCTGAAACTTACAAATGGTGTGTTTTGACATTTTGTGAAACAGGAATGGTTGCCGTGTGAAACTGATATATGATTTTATAATACATTTCCATCCTTCTGTTCAGGAAAAAGTATGTGTGGCTTGAGAGAATGCAGCATGTCAGATGTGTGTGTATATAACAAGGCTTTTCTTATTCTACACCTAACTAATAAACTGGTTCAAATCTGTTACAGAAGACAAGGCTGACCAAACATCATTGAATGATTATTAGTTTGGAAGGTTGACTCAAAACATGAAAATAAACACAGGAAAGCTGATGGGGTCTGCAAAAAAATGAGCCAAGGAATATAATAGGCTTGATAAACTTTACATGAGGACTGTTGATTGTTTTCCGTGTCCAATGATAAACAGTTCGAAGGTTTAAGGAGAGATTAGCACTCGTGTATACTTCGTAGGCTTTGTTTAGCTAACTGCGGTTACCCAGCGCAACATCTGGACCATCGAAGGTCCACGTTTTACGGGGCTCTCTGACACTACTGAAATGACACTCGCCATTGGGATGTGCTGGACTTTCAAGTTGCAATAAAAAAATCTTTGTGCAGTTTTATGGTCGAATTTCGGAACCATTTTGCACTCTCCATTGAGCTGGTGTTATTTTAAGATTAGAGCCTTTGTGTTCCGATTCCTGACGCAGAAAGAAGAAAAAGCAGAGTCTGGAGCTCATCTTTAGTTGCACATCCTGATCTCTCAGGGATTTTATGATGAGTGGCAAAACAAAAAATATATCTTCCCCCCCCCCACCAGCCAGAAGCCCCTGTACATCCAGTTGGATTGCATCCTGGAAAAAGGGATGTGGATGTAAATACAGCAAGTGTTTGGACTTAAAGGACGTCAAAAGATAAGTGGCTTTCCTAAAACAGAGACATCAAACGAAATCGATTCATTTGTAGAGTGGCGAAAGCAGAGATTTGGAATAATTCACGAACGGGTATGCTAAATCATTTCAAGCGGAGACAGCTGTGAACTCATTTTACTGTTCTGTAGATAGAAAGGCCTCATTTTCCCCCCCAAAAAATTATAAACAGTGTGTTTTGATAAAGCTTTCCAGTTTATTATTTTGATACAAGATACGTTGGTAATTTCTTGAAAGTTCTTTTCAACATTAAAAAATTAAGATCAATGAAAAACCTTTAAAGTCTATTTAATAGGAATTATGTGTCCCAATTTGCTGTTTGTGTCTATATTACACACAAACATAAGATTAAAAAAAAAAAGGTTTTCAGTGGAAATCTTCACACACAGATTAGCTGGTGAATGGTCCAACAAAGCAGAAATCTAAATACCAGTATCATTTTAAATACTGGACATTCAAACTGGCCGAACGAAGTGCCTGAACTTCATTATTATCTTGTAGCAGGGAATGCACCATTTCATGAAACCCCTAGAAATGGGTCACTGAATACTTTCATACACACTTGTGGACACCTGACCATAAGATTGATGTGTGCTGTTTCAATTCTTTTCAATTCACTTCTTTTTATTTGTATTGCGCTTTGAACAATGACCATTGTCTCAAAGCAGCTTTAAACAGATTAATTGGTATTTTGTTTAAGTCTTATAATTGTGAGTTTACCCCTAATGAGTGGTGACTGTTGAAAGGAAAAACTCCCTGAAATGACATGGGGAAGAAACCTTAAGAGGAACCAGACTCTAAAGGGAAGACATCCTCATCCTCAACGACGAATGTCCATTCATTCCAGTTCATTGTTGTTAAGGTATGCGGTGATAGCGTTTAAATGCAACCTGTGGTCCTGAGACATTGTAGCAGGCTGTTGACATTAACTACAGTCCAAATCCATTCTCAAAGCTATGTGATCTCATGGATCCCCTAGCCATTGATGCGAAACCTTCTTTAACTTTCTCAACATTCCATTTTACATTTTAGTCGTCACTGGCTGTTATAATAACTTCCACTCTTCATGGAAGTCAATAAAGTCAGGAACTGATGCAGAGGTGTTCAATAGGGTTGAGGTCAGAGCTTTATAGCGTCCACTCTAACCCATAAAAAACATATCTTCATGGACCTGACTTTGTGCACAGGGGCATTGTTATGGATCATCAAATTCAAGTGAATGGAAGGTCAACTGCTTACATCCAAAGTCATTCAATACACACATTCTGTGGTAAATGTTTGGGAAAAAAACACATATGGCTGTGTTTTTTCTGTAATTGTATGCCTTTAGGTCTTATTAATGCTTTAACACTAAAAAGTTTCTACTAGCAAGAATACAACCATAAAATGTGATTCGTTTGAAGAATTCCCTTATTTTGTTCACCATTTTCGCCTTGGTTTTTGTCAATAGTTCCCTCCTACTAGCAAACTCTCCTTGATCATGAATCATTTACTAACCCAGGAGTGTAAAGGCTAACACATGCTCCCTCTGAGGCATGCAGATAAATACATTGAAATGCTACTCAAACCCCATTTGCCTTCTTCCGCATTCATGAGCTTGTGATTGGTTAGAGTTGCTTTGATTAACAGGAATGATGCCCCTCCCACCCAGAGGGTATAGTCAATTTTGTTCTCATGAGTCAGAGCAAATGATTGCTGTATGATTAGTGCTGGGATTTAAACAATGGTGAACACAAAGCTACAATAACCTTCATAGATGTTTAGGTGATATGTAAGTGTATTTGTGAGTGTGATGGCCGTACATCATTTTACTTCCTGTGCTTGCACTGGGTCATAATGGAAGAGACCACTCAAGTTTCGAGTTTCAAGTTTTATTTGTCATATGTACAGATGACAGTGGCGGTTCGTACAATGATTTATTTGTAAATGAGGCTACAGGCACATTACAGCAAACAACAGCAAATATTAAATACTAAACACTAAACAATATTAAAGAGTAAAAAAAATTGTTATAATGAGACAAAAGGAAGTTATAATTATTAATAGTGTGTGCAGAAGTGTATGCAAATATTTGAAATAAATTATAATAGCATGAGGTATTTTTTTTATAAAAAAATATGGACAATTAGGGTGTACAAGTAGAATGTATAGCTTACAGTACATGTGCAAAAAAATACGCAAATATCCATAGTGTGTAAAAGTGTATGTAAGATAGTGCTTTGGATAAAGTCTCTCATAGTATAAAGGCGGAAAAGCTATATATTGCGATGCTTCCAACTTAATGGGACAGATAGAACCAAGCCATGGTAGCAAAATAATTAAAAATTAATGTTGATAATTGTCACCTGCTTAGATACAGTACATACCTCTGAAACCTGAATTGGATCAGAATCAGGATCCTGATGGAAGAAAGCTTAGCGCTTACTGTCAGCACTTTCCAAATATTCACACAGTTTTCACACAGCGGGGATCAAAAGAGCTCTTCCATCTCCAGTTTTGTAAAACACGACTTGCGCTCGTAATTCCCACAGCTGACAGCTATCTTCTATTCTGACACATTCGACTTCAGGCATCCTCTGGCTTCATCTCTCGCCTCATTGTGATGCTTTTAGAGCCTTACTCAGAACTTGTGGTTCAAAGGCCTGAGAAAGAATGTCTAGCATTCTTGGAGAGGAGGGGAAAAAAGGCTTTTCTAGGGTGTTGCTTAACTCTGCTGATACATGTGTTCCTGTTAACAACATTGTAGCCGCAGAGCTCTTGACGCCCCCCGATTCAGCTTTATATCCCTAGGAATTATGATTAAGGAAACCGATTAGGGATTATTTTTATGTTGCCATATCTTTAGGAGAGACATCTGCGTAAATATGCAGCCGATTTTTAGCACCAAAGCCTAAGTTATGACAGTGACTGTAATTCATAGAGGCCAGATTTGTGTTCGCGGAAATGCGTGGGACTGGGGCATAAATTATTTCCTCTTGTTCATCTCAATAAATTTAAGGAACCCATTTTTTTTACTGGAACCTTCTTCTGGAATCAGAGTAATTTGGCCTCATTTTTTCTTCCTTTTTTTTTCCTTGCAATGGAATCCAATACCATTTCTTGCTAAAGAGCGATTCCAAGAGTCCCTTTGTGTGTGCTATTGATGCCGGGCCAAGATATTTCTTCCATCTTAATTTATCAGTTGTTCAGATTAAGCCTGCCAAATTAGCACTAAGCCCGGTGTCATTTGTTAACGTGGCTTCAAAATGCCTCTGCGAGAAAGATTTCGGCTGCTGTTGAAGCGCAGGAACGTTGTTTCTCAGCCTTGATGGGGGTGTTTCAGGTCTTCGCAGAGAACTAGGAGTGATGCGTTGTGGCTTTGCTCTCTTTGGAGCGATGCCATGCTTCCCATTACCGAATTTTCCGGGGCGCTAACTAGAGCCAGAGTTCTCGCCTTGCTTCTGACAGTTTCAGCCAATTAAGAAGGACGAATCAACGGCAAAGTGTAATTTGTTTCCTCTCGGCTTTGCAGGTGATGCCAGTAGGGGCTATGCTAAATTTATAGGAGAAACACTAAAACTGCCATGTGAGCTTAAACAAATGAAGCACATTTATCATGATCAACCTAAAGTGGGGATCATGGGCACAGAGTTTCAGTGCCTCTAAACCGAATCCCCTGGCCAAATATAGCAAAGCCAGCTATTCCTCTAAGACATCAAATGGAAAGGACATCTTAGTTCACATTAAATATTGCCCTGAAAAATGACCTGGCAGTGGCTCAGCCGTAAGAAGTGTTAACGTTGGCACTTCCAGTGTGTACACTTGCGGTAAATTGTTTTAGTGTTTATTTGACGGGATATGCACCAGGGATTGATGGATGAGAAATCAGATGTCTTCTCTCATCTCCTATCTTTCCTTTTTCAGTCATATTGACCGGGAACTCGACCGAGTAGGAGGAAGGCATGCTAACGGCTCGTCATTGAAAATTTCCGCAGGTGCCAAGTGAGGCTAACTTGACGATTCAATATGAGCTGTCTACTGTCCTACCTTAGACTTACTGAGTGTCCTCAGCTCCTGCTTGACATGCTGTAACTTCATTCATAGACAACTAAATGAACCAACAAGCAAGAAACCAAGAATGTAAAGCTAAGATACATTGTCGATGCAATGAGAGTAAAAAAAAAGTGGCCTTAATGCAAGACAAAACATGTCTCACACACAAATCGTGTTGTAACAATGAAAAATCCCTTTCTTTATATAAAGTAAGCCATGGCAGGGGTTCTAGGAGGACATGACAGGATGACTAAAAACAGCACCATACATACTTGGCCTAATTTCTAGCACCACATAGCGCTGACCTAATCTGACCTAATGCTGTAATCAGCTCCCCCTGTGCTGCTGTTCCCAAGCTTACGGCTGCCATCTTAGCAAGGTAACATGCCTTGTTTGTTTTAAAAAGAAATTACCTCAGGAATGTGAAGGCGAACGCAACTTTTTATAGCTCATTGCTGGAATTTGTGTTCATGTTGTTCACCTTTTGTTTTTTGTTTTGTTTTTAATTAGCTTTCGTAGTAACTAAAGGAGAATGCTTCCAATACAACCGGACTATTGTTTCCATGATTGAACAAGTATTTTCTTTTAAACTCTGTTGTTGGGGCAGGGCATGTTTTCTATCCATTTAACACATCATCCATTTGTCAAGGTCTACCGGACTCAACTTCAGTGCTCGCTATTAAATACCACTTCTCTTTCACTGCCTTGCTTCAATCGAACATAACAAATAAACACAAAATGCTGAAACACACTCCCCTGATTTTTCTATTCTTTTTTCTAACCCCCTGCACAAAGAAGTTTCGGCACTTCGAGCACTTTTCACCCAGATGCTCCATTCTCACCAGAGAAGAGTCCAAATTTATGACTTGTTTTGCTTTTCTTAAATCTCCCTAACACCATTACATAACATGCCAAAGGAAATGTACACACTAATGGGTAGAATGGTGTAAATCCATCAGTTGAATGTAAATTAGAGCCAGGCACTTTTGTATGTGCGGATTACATTGCTGGGGGGGATAATGGCTGGCTGGAGAGTGGCGGCATGATGGACGGTGGTTTTGACGCTACAATAAATCGGCTCTTGGCCACAAATTGCAAGCCGGTGACTCCCGGAGTGACTGGTCCAAGATGTCACCAAATACCTGACACAGGAATTGTATTTATGTATTTGGAACTTGATCTCTCTGCACGACCTCTTTTTCTCCAGCAAAAAAATATGGACTTGTGTATTTAGACACGTTAGTATCTGAAAGAACAATTGTGCTGCACTAAAAAATAGAAGACAGATCTCATCTTCACCACGGGAAAACCTCATCGGGTAACATACCTATAAACTGTGCATTCAGCCCTATTTCCGGCTGGATACTACATCCAGTTATCTGAGGAACAGCATTTTCTCTATGAAACTGCACAATTACAGTGAATCAGCACTATTCAAACGTCATAAAGGCAATCCGATGAAAAGACAAACCTCGAAGAACCCACAAATTCGTGGTCTGGCCTTTCTAGCATTACTGCAAAACTGAAAGAAGATGCTGTGATGTGGAATTAGACACATTAGAACCACATGTCTAGGTTATAACAATTCACCTGTTGTAACAAGGAAAGTGCATCAAAAACGGAACACAATCACAATTTAACTATTTCAAAAGATCTGAGGTAACATCAGGTGCTGAAATGAGATTGGACACCGTTCTGAGTCGGACAGCATGAACAGACGCCGCTGAATCCACTCAGTTCTCTGGAAGCCATTTGGGATTTCGAATAGCAGCTAGTGGAAAGAGTGGTGAGTTCCAGTTTTCGCTAACCGTATTAACAGCCCATACCCTGAAGATGGAGTTAATTAGGAAGAGGTCATCTTAGTGCTCATCTATCATCAGCTTCACAGAGGAGAACTGATGGTTTGACTTTAGTTCTCTCAGACGGTTTAACACCTCGACCCAACTATATCTACACATCTCTATTATTAATAGTTAAACCAGACTGTATGCAACCTGAACGCACATTGCCAGGTATGTGTAATCCACGAGCATGCATCCTAGAGTTGAAGAACATTGCTTCCTACACTTTTTCCCCACACAGCTTTCCTGTGGTAGGGGTTCCTTCAGGAATTTTGGCTCAGACAGTGGGACAGGTTGGAGCGGCAGCTGAGTAATCTGCAGGAATGTGATTGATTGAGGGCGAGATATAAGGAACCCGAAGCTGTCGACAGAGTACACTAATATTATGGTAAAATGTACGAGGAGGTACGACGGTGAGCAACCATGCAACTTTGACTGAACTATGAGTCTATTTTTCCCTTTTCACTCCCAGCTGAAAGTCACTCCCTAAGAAAGTGGAGGAGAAATGGTAAATCAGGGAAGTCTTGAATGATCCGTTTTAATGAACTGGTCATAGTAGGTCATCATCATAAGCATGAATTAGAGCATATTTATGTTTTTTTATAACAATCTGGATTCTTCTAGGTTCTTTAGATTTTTATACACTCCATAAACTTGTCAAAGGTTTAGACATTTTTCACAGTGATGGTCTTTTTATGTACTGGGGAGATGGTAAATCAGTGGTTAAGATGTTGGACTTCTGATCATAAGGTTGTGAGTTTAAATTCCAACACCACCAAGCTGTCACTGCTGGGCCCTTGAGCAAGGCCCCTGAACCTTCAACAGCTCAGGTGTATAAATTACATAACTGTAAGTTGCTCTGGATAAGAAATGTATAATTGTATTGACCGATAAAAATGATAGAAATAAATGTAACAGTATTCCTGTTAAAAGTTTTGGACAATCTCAGTATTTTCTTAACCAACTTCTCAAAGAGCTGGTTGCTCATCCAGGAGGCTGAGAAGGTTCAAATAAACAACTAGCTTCTTTGCCATAAATTTACATTTATGGCATATGGTAGACGCCCCTTATTCAGAGCGGCTTACAATGATGTCATTTTATACAACTGGGCCTTTAAGGGTTATAATCATTGCTCAAGGGCCCAACAGCATCAGCTTGATGACCATGACCTTCTGATCAGAAGTCCAGCATGTTATCTACTGAGCTCCTACTTCCCTCCAGACCTGTGTTTTTTTGAAGCTCCACCAAGTCAGGTAGTTCGCACCATTTGGGTTCAGCAGCTTGGTGGTGTCGGGATTCAAACTCATGATCTTCACTTCATAGCATATTTAGACTTGATTACATCCAGAGAGGGTTTAATTCCAGAGTAAGAAACAGGGCTCAGAAAATCACTCTGGGTGCCTCACATCAAAGCCACGTTCTGTGCTAAAAGCATCGAACACCAGGACAGCCAGGTACAAGAAAGGTTTCTTCAGGCAATGGACCACATGAACGGTTAAAAAGGCTCTCATTATTATGCAATACGAAATAATATGTGTAATTTCACTTTTTTCTGTGCAGTAAAACTTGAAAGAATTTTATACAAAAAATTAACATTTTCTTTTTTTTTCTTCAAAAAAGCTTTTTTTCTTTTTTATACAAATTGGAAGCTTCTGTAACCAAAACAAATTTCTTATAAGTGCAAACGTACTCAACAATAAATCTCTTTCTTATTCTGATTTTGATTTACTTATATTCCAAAAACAAATTGTGAAAAATTAATTCTGTCTTGAAAAACAGACCACTGGATCAGTTACCATTTTTTTTTAGAGTTTGTGTATTTGCCCTATTAGCATTGCTATAGTATACACATCTTTATTACAGTGATAGAATTGGCTGGATGGATGAG
>NC_139577.1:32300076-32302576 GCF_946808225.1 Silurus aristotelis | reverse complement strand
GTGGTGAGCCCACGGGAAGGCGGCCCCACGTCACTCCGACGTCACAGACCTTGATATTTCCCTCGTAAGGGACCCCCGGAGCATAGAGGGTTAAGGGCCTTGCTCAAGGGCCCAAGAGTGGCAGCTCCAAAGCAATATGATTGTACATATTTAAGTATATGTAGTTAATTATTTCCAAATAGCAGGTATAACTGGTTGCGTTTTTGGTGGACTAAATAAACTATATTGCCAAAAGTTTGCGGACACCCGGCCATAAGTACGGTATGTGCTTTTTGATCATTGCATTCCACATTTCATCACAATTTGCTTTTAAAATTCCCTCCACTCTTCTGGGAAGATGTTCCACTAGATTTTAGAGTGTGCTTGTGGACAGTTGTGTTTATCATCCACACGGGTGTTAGTAAAGTGAGGTACTGATGTAGGTGAGGAGACCTGGAGTGCAGTCAGCATTTCAATTCATCCCAAAGGTGTTCAGTAGGGATGAAATCAGAGCTCTATAGCAGCAAGATCTTCCTCTCCAAACCTTGTATACCAGATCTTCATGGAGTTTGCTTTGTGCACAGAGGCATTGTCATGCTGGAGCAGGTTTAGGTTTCCAAGGTTGTTTAAGTGAACAATTTTGTTATACCACATCCAAAGACAATTGTACAATTGTGTGCCTCTAGCTTTGTGGTAACAAGGAGAAGAACCACATATGGCAAGAAAGGTCAGGTGTCCAAAACATTTGTCCATAAAGTGTAGATGAACATTTTCTCAGTGCAAAAAGAAAAGGGAGCGAGAAAACATCCAAGCAATATACAGTATACATAAGGCACAATAATAGTGTGGGAATGTTTTTGTTTTCTCAAAGGTAAATGTGAACTTAGTGAAAAATCTGAAAATAATCAAATGTACGTGAAAAATCATGACACAGATATGATTTAGATGAAGAATTCAAACGTAAAGTGATTTTTAGAGATTGATATAATTAGGTTAATTGCTCATTAGAATTTAAATTTACATCATTTGACACACACCCGTATTTTGAGCAACCTACATTTATCACACTCATACAACTGAGCAGCTATGGGGTTAAGGGCCTTACTCAGGGGCCCAGAAGTGGCAGCTTGATGTGACTGGGATTTGAACTCATGACCTTCAGATGCAAAGGCCAATGCCTTAACCACTAAGCCCCCACCTTCCCCAGACAAAAGGGAAGAGGAGGTGCAAAGGCATACGATTATGATTAACACTGCAGACCAAAAATTAAAGGAGAAGATGAACCCATATGCACAGAAAGGCATATCAGGTGCACATCTGAATGTTTTTTTGTGTGTAATTCTAAAAATAAAATGAACATTATACTTTTCCTACCTGTTAAACATTCCTATCAGATTGGAAAGGGTCAATGAGTGCAAATGTTTGAGAGCCTTCGGTTGAATTGAAATGCCGTGAGAGTCATAACTCTTTAGGTAACAAGAAGGTTGACAGTTCCACCACTACCACAATTTTGTCCTGGAGCAAGGCCCTTAACCTCTTACCTGCTTAACTGTATATCACGTTGTGTTCAAATAAATCAGCAAAATCTAAAACAAAAATACAAATAAAAGTACATAACCATATAAACAGTGTGTATTTCATTTTCATAGCCTAATGAAATGTGAAGCAGATTTCACTCCGCTCCAGATTTTTCTCATGCATGTGAAAACAATGGAAAAATAATACTTTTGAGCAACACAAGTAAAACTGGATCAGCCGAATCATGTGCCAACCCCCGAAGCAGATGAGTTGTATCTAAATTCTCATAAATGTCCCAGAAATCCAGCTTCCTTTATAGCTGCTTCATATCAGTTGCCATATCTCCATATCAGACTTTATTACGGTCGCTTGTTAAGACTTTAGCTGTCTACACATTTTGTGGCTCAGAAACAGCAGCTTTTTAGGAAATGATCATTTGGTAATTACACAAACATCTTGATTGAGCTGCTTTGTTTTTATTTTAAAACCAGGACGATATAAAAAAAAAAAAAGGTGTGGGGGGGGGATAAAGAGAGCCAGGTTCCTTTAATGAGCCTTGCAAAGGAAAGAAAAGCAGGAGGAAAAGAGGGGAGGAGGAGGAGGAGGAGGAGAAGAGGTGCTATTGGAAAAGAGAGTGAAAGGAAGGAGAAGACAGCCTCTCTGCTGCAGCACTTCTTATGACATCAGGTAAAAGATCAACACATGCATCACTGAATGTGCAATTCATTAAAGTATTGAAGAAGCTGTTTCAGAATGTGGTGAAGTTACAGAGTGCAATTGAATTTAATTTAATTTCATTAATAAATAAATATATAACATTAGCTGATATACAGTAAGTAGTAGTAGTGGTTCAATGCAATTATGTTTTATTTGTTTAGAGATTTTATTAATGGACATTGTTTTAAAACAGTAGAATTTATTTATTTATTTATCTATTTATTTATCTATTTATTTTGTTTAATTGGTTATTTATTTATAGATACAATATGTAATATTATGTGTT
>NC_139577.1:32287576-32297576 GCF_946808225.1 Silurus aristotelis | reverse complement strand
CTGAATGCATGTGTGTGAGGCAGCCTTTTAGACTCTCTACACACCGTAGCAGAGACAATCACGTATATGACACAAATAAAAATATGAGAAATAATAAAAAACAAAGTAATTACACCCCAATTATAATCGCATTAAACAATTAGGATTTTTTTCCCTCTATTAAAAAATGTTGCAATAAAAATAAAAAAGCAATATGCACTGAATATTTTTCCCAAAATAGGTGCATATGCACGTGCATTTCAACGCGCATTTAAAAAAAAAAAACACCCCATAATAAATGAATACAGACCGAGCAGTATTTGTATGGAGTCGCGTATATATTCCGTGATATTAACGCGTATTAATAATAAACGCTTCCAGAGCTTTTCAGGAGGCTGTGGAGCAGTTCAGCAGTGTAATCACCCTGTGAAGAACTTCCCTCCTCCTCCTCCTCATCCTCTGCGCGCGGATTGGCTGAGGAGATCTTTAGTGTGCGGTATAAAGGAACTTCGAGGAGCACAACATGAAACTGCGACTCAAAAACGGAGGAAAAAAATAATATCGTTGCTGCACACAACACGACTAGAACAGTGCATGGAAACGTTTTCATTTCATTTTTTCTTTCTATATCCAGCAGGGGATTTGCAGCTCGGATAGACCCCCATGACCGAGTTTTGGTTTGTTTGTTTTTTTAGATGAAGGTCTAAAAGTTTCTAATGGGACGTTTGCTCGTTCTGGGATGTGCACCATGGAGCCTGCACGCCAGTAAGTAGGTTATTAAAAAAGAGGGAAAAAGAACACTTAATTGTTGTAAAGAAAAATGCTTTTCTTGGTTTCAGTTCTTGATTTTGTTATGGACAGATAAATTTATTTCACCGACCCAGGAAGAACGAGTGTTGCTCGACTTCTTTTTTTTTCCCACGCCAAGTCAATGCTCAGTGCAGAAAATTGGTGCGACCTGAAAGAGTGAGGAAGAAAAGAGAAAAAAAAGAGGAAGGAAAAAAAAAAGAAGAAAAAAACATTAACAAAATAGCAAAAGCGAGCTTCGTTTTTGCAGGACGTTATCATGAGTTTGGTCGGGGGTTTTCCTCACCACCCGGTCGTGCACCATGACGGCTACACGTCCTCGTTCGCGGCGGCGGCGGCGGCCGCGGCGGCTGCAAGCCGCTGCCACGAGGAGAGCCCGTACTTCCACGGCTGGCTGATCGGGCACGCGGACATGTCCCCGCCGGCGGACTACGGCATGGCGCCTTCGTCCTACAGCCCCGAGTACGCCGCGAACAACGCCGCCGGAGGCGTGTGCGCGCCCGGTCCTGGCTTGGAGCACGGCCCCTATGGAGCGGGCGGCGCAGGAGGACTCGTCCCGGGCATGATGGTGGTGCCGCGCACCGTGAAGCGGAGGCCCACGGCGAACCGCAAGGAGAGACGCCGGACGCAGAGCATCAACAGCGCGTTCGCCGAGCTGCGCGAGTGCATCCCGAACGTGCCCGCGGACACCAAGCTGTCCAAGATCAAAACGCTGCGCCTCGCCACCAGCTACATCGCCTACCTCATGGACATCCTAGACAAGCACGAGCAGCACGGCGGCGGCGAGACGGAGGCCTTCAAGGCCGAGTTCAGGAAGGCGGACTCCAAGGAGGAGAGGAGGAAGAAAGAAACGGTGCGTGTTTGGGGTTTTTATTGCGTTTCCACACACACATCTCTTTTCACACACCAAATTATTTGCATGCAACTTTTTTTTTTTTTAAATATGTCCTGATGCAAAAGACTGAGCGCATGCACGATTAAACCAGAACTCTTCCTGCTGCAAACTTGAGTGTATGCAATATATACAATATACTCATATTTATATATTTCCTATTAACGAGCTTATAAAGATCTATAACACTGTTTATAGCACATCTCGTGAGAGCAGTGCGTTTTCTATAATTGAAGAAAGTCTAGAAAAGACATTTCTGCAAACTACTGCTCTTTTATTGCACATAAAATATGATGATTCAGAGTTTAGGTTTCGCACAGTAATAAGAAATGGTACATCAATCATATTTAATGAAAATCATAAAATTTTTATTGAAGTTTTAGTTTGCTTTGCTAAGATTGGACAGAATTGCTCACCATTTATTTATTTATTATTTTATATTATATTTTATATATATATACTGCGCTATCGTGTCATTTCTTCTTTACTGGCAATGGAAGTGTGATCAGATATAATGATATAATAATAAAATAATAATAAATGTTTACTAATAATAACTTTACTTTTCTCTCTCTCGCTATTTGTCTTTCAACAAAACACAAAGAAAATGTTTTTGTATCAAAAATACTGAGATCAAAAATGGTGCATAAATAATTCGAATATTTTTTCAGGAAACTCACTCAAGTCTGCAGCTTGAATTATTATATTATTATTATTATTATTATTATTATTATTATTATTATTATTATTATTATTATTCACGCGTGTTTTGCATCAAATCAAGAAGTTGTTTTTTTTTTTTTTAACTAATTTACTCTGGAATTTATGAGAAATATTTTCTGCACTTTCTTGTCTTTTTTCTTGCATTTTTCCACACACTTTCATGAGATTAAATTGCATATTTTCTGATCTTAAATATAGATTGTACACGCTGTAATTTCAAAACCGACACATAAATATTAAGATAATTATGAAGATAAATATTGTTGGAATAGGGCTTTGGGTTTTGTTCCAGGCCATGTCAATAAAAGGATGCTTTCTCTTGTGTTTGGAACAGAATGAAGTTTTGAAATGTTCAGGGAGCAGCAATGACAAGAAACCCAAAGGGAGAACTGGTTGGCCGCAACACGTCTGGGCTTTGGAACTGAAACAGTGAACTTAAAACAGAAACCCTTTTGCATTGAGGCCTTTCGTTTTCATGTTGTTGTTTTTTTTTTTTTTTTTTTAACACTAACTTTATTTAATGGAATATTTATGTGCAATTTCTACGGACAGTGGATCCTTGAAGAAGAAAAAAAAAGAACACCCAAAAAAACATTCCATTTTTAAAAGGAGGATGCCCCTCTTGGTAAGGGATTGTGTTGTTGTTGTTGTTATTGTTGTTGTTGTTGGTATTGTTGTCTAGTTCGTGGTGAGTGTCTGCCACTAAAGTCAAAGTGTAGGTCTGTTTTTCTTTCTCGGAAAATATATTACATAAGAGCTCAAGGAACTCGAGGAAATTTGGAGAAAGAAAGCAAAAAAAAAATTCATGAAGTGTTATATTGTGATGTTTTGTTGTGGTCGTATATATATAGGAATCTCTCTGGTCGTGTTTGAAACCTAATGTTGAGTCCACTCAAGTGCACTTCCCTCCAGACACCAGAAGTTTATTACAAAAAAATAAAAATTTAAATAATAAATAAATAATAAATATCTGAAGATGTAAACGATGTAATTAATTCAATAAACCACTGTGTTTTAAATGAGATTAATCTTCTGTTTGCGTTGAGAAATTAATTAGAGTTTCATTCCTTACGAGTTGGAAGACATGCAGGCAAACAAAAGTCGGGATGCAAAAATTATTTATGTAGAAAAAATAAATCCGATCGTCTGAATGCGATAAAAAATTATAGAGATTTTTATTTATATTTTAATTAAAAACCCTGAGATATTATTTTGAGTATGTTAAAGTGTTCACAAACTTGCCGCTGTCAGATTTTGGTTTCAGTTGCACAGCGTAATTTATAAATTAATAAATAAATACATACATAAATACATAAACAGATAAATAAATAAATAAATAAATAAATAAATAAATAAATAAATAAATAAATAAATAAATAAATAAATAAATGACGTCCATTGGTTATAATGTAATAATGAAACGCATTGTGCATGGTTTATACCAATACATAGCTTGCTTTTAGTATGTGAAAACACACACTCACACACACACACACACACACACACACACACACACACACACACACACACACACACACACACACACAAAGAAGACGCATCCTTTTGCGTACATATTAAAATACATGTGTATAAGTGAAAACTGATCATATAAGATAATAATAATATCATATATTTGTAAGTAAGATTTTATTTAACAATAACACGTGTGCAAAAAAATTATCGAATGCCAAACTTTTAGTTTCCTCCAATCAGCTGAAGGCGCAGACACACTGGAGCCGATGGGTTCCAAAGAAAAGAAAGAAAGAAGGGGGGGATGAAACCAGGATTGGCATTAGGAGTGAAATAAGTGCGGAGGGTCAGACTGAGGTGGACTATCGGATGTGCAGGTGATTGATAACTCGCCTATCAAAACTCAGTGCAGGACGCTGGTGGTATCACTGAATCCATGATGCATCTCTGAATGAAGCGACGAGAAGAGCAGTGTTTGATCTGGTGTGTGAATGTGTGTTTCAACCAACTAGAATTCACGTGAAGAAATACATTTATTGGTCAATTCATAGAGCTTAGTTATATCCATTAACTTATAGGTTTATGGGTGAATTAATTTGATATATATTTACATATTTTTAACTATGAAAATATTATAGGTGTTTCGTCTGCGGTTTTTTATTATTATTTATTTTATTTTTTTCTACTTTTGCTGTTTTCTTAAACATTTTTAAATATCTGTTTACGTATATCTCATCCTCCTCATAGCTCCAGTGCTTTTAGGCTATTAGTTAAACCCGTCAGTTATAAGGTTCTACATAGAACCTTCAAGAACTTCCCAAAACAATAAGCTTCTAAACCAAGTTGCCGGATTCAATATGTTTCTCTGCAGACCAAAGATTTTATGATAAATCTAATGAAAACTTATTTCCCAGCTTCTTCAGTGTAAATATATAAAAAAAAAAAACACGATTTTATCGCCATCCGATTGCATTAAATATCGTAATCAAGCGACCGCGGTTTCTGCGCGTTCACGCTGTATCGCTTCTTTTCAATTCGACTGATTATTACAGCCAAGATAATTAGTTGTCTCTGTCAAGATGGCGTCTGAGATAAAAATAAATAAATCAACCACCTTGATTAAAGATACAGATAATTCTCACTGACCCCATGGTGACCCGAGACAGTCCAAAATGCTCACGAGCGCGCATATAGAGGTTATAACCAGTCCATAGAAACAGTAGGAGATGTTTATTCGTGTAATTGTGTAACGTAAATAAGTCGTGTAGACCAACACCACCAACATGTGCTATCAAATTGGTCTGTGTTCTGGATTCATGGAGGCTTGTATAGGTTGATGGAACAGGAAAATTGTTTAATTAAGAAATTGATTTGGAAATTAGTTTACTTATTGAAGGTATTAGTTTATAATCATAGGGGGATTGTTTTTTGTGTCTGGGTCCTACATGAGAAGATTCATCTCAGCTTGAGCCAGTGTAGTCTACAGATCAAACCTATTAATCAAATCCCTTATCGCACATGATCGAGTAAATTGATTCCAACTTTATTAAAGAAAAATAATAATAAAATAAAGATGCTTCGGTTTTTATTTGTTGCTGTGACATGCAGTGTGATGATGGTGAGTCACAAGTTTAATAGCTCGGTCCAGTTCTGTTAAGCTGAAGCTCTACTGTGCCATGATATAGATTTGAAAGCATGTGGACCGAATAAGATCTCTCTTTCCTGGTATTAACACACATCTGTAAACGATTAAGTTCACAAGTCCCTCCCTCCACGTTTTTTTTTCTTCAGTCTGCTTTGGGGTTTTCAGACATATTGAGGTCAGAACAGCTATATAGAGAGCCATCAGTGGATCTCCATCCCAGGCCTGAAGACCTCGATGCACTTCGTCGTGAAAGCTTTGTGTCTCTAATATAATACTTCACCTGTAGATCGTGGAAACACTGGCTTCAGATCCTACATCAGAACCCTCTCTAGATACCATGAATGTAAAAAAGATCTGCTACATGACTCTTATTTGAGTCTTTAGATTGTGAGTCATGTTGAGAACACTATTTTGTACTATTTTGACAGTACAGTAGTGTGCGGTTTGAGACGCAGCCCACGCACGAGCACGTGACCTACTGTAGGCTTTGCATGATGTGGAAATTAGATTTTTTTTTTTAAACTATAATGATGTCATATTTATGTGTGTGTGGAATGTTGGACTGCCAAGACAAACGAAAGGCTGGAGAATGTGCCTACGGCTTTGTGTTGGCAGACAGTAGGATCTCAATCTGATACGCATCTGCAGCAGGCGGCTGCACCGACAGCGCGTGAAGAAGTTTATCTAAACGGAGTCTCGAGCTCAGGCACTGGGCTACAGCAGGGTCAGTTTCCACAAACTGCTTAGCCAGGCTATGCTAGCTTGGAAAATACACTCAAAGTGGACTGAATACCTTGGACAAAGGAAATATGCGTTACGGAAAATATTATTCCTGTCTGAATATATATTGAGAAAGTCAATTATGATATACCGTTAATTAATTTATACCGTTAATTAATATATACAGTTAATTAATATATACTGTTAATTTATATATGCGGTCAATGCAAGACATACAAATATTTTTACATTGAGCTCAATCGTCGATCTTGGATGTTCTGTTATGGGAAATAAATCTCAGAACAACAATTTAATCGTGGTTAGTGAAAAGCAAATGCTAGTCAAAAAAATCGTGAAAGCAAAACAAATGAACAAAATCATGGAGCTACAAAACAATCTGCCCCCTTTCTTTTAGAGTTGATTTACCTTATTAAACTTTACTATTATTTTAATATACACTATAGACTGTTCTACACACAATTTAATGTTTATATCAGTAGGATATAACTTGCGTTTGGGGAAATCTGGGGACTTAATTTTCCTAATTTCATGTCTGAATCCGCTTCTACTAATCTGAGCAAGTTTATTATCAAAACACATTTATGTCGTTTAAAAACTTTGCCAAAGTTTTGTTTAAAAAAGAAAAAAAATTACTTGTTTTGTGTAGAGAGTGTAAATCTATTCTTGTGTGTCACAGCTGAATTCTTCCGGGTTTTCATTAGACAGATTTTACTGCCTACGGAAGCTTTGGATTCAAATGAACATAACTAGTCTGCATTCTCCACACTTTAGCCAAATCTTAGACAAGAGACCACGAAAGCATCTCTGTAACTCCAAATTGTAGTAACTCATTTTTCAGAGCTATATTTCCCATTAACCGTATTAAACCAGTTATTCCCATTTTACACAAAACCAATTTGTTGTAGATGATATTCCAAGTCAAGTCAAGTCAAGTCAAGTCAAGTGGAGAAGCGTTTATTGTCATTTCAACCATATACATAAGTGACTCAGTACACAGTGGAATGGGACCCTGGTGCTACAAAAAAACAACTATCCGACTTCACTTGGTTCACTTATTGATCATGAAGCGGTTCACTTGGTGCAAGTTCACATTACAAAAATCTAACAATTGAAATAATTCTAGGGTATAACCTTCTTTTCAAGGCGATAAATAGTTCAGTGTGTAGGACAAAGAACATTACGTTTGTTCGTTTTCGCTGCTGCCAGTCCAAAAAAATAACAGTGACGTCATTATTATACCTATTAGTGTAAGAGGCTGCGGGGTGGGGGGGGGGGTCGAAAGATGTTGTAAAAGTTCTTCATAATGATACTTCAAAGGAATATAATATAATATAATATAATATAATATAATATAATATAATATAATATAATATAATATAATATAATATAATATAATATATAGCTACAGCAGTGTTGGTCTGGTCATCACATCTTGTTCTCCACGGCGGAATTTTTAGGTTTAATAAACCTTTGTAGATTTGATTTTATTTATGATATTTATGTTATTATATACGCATGCGTGAAGTATAATCCTAGCTAATTTTTCGGCATTATTATTATTATAACGTGATTTATGTATTTATGTTGTGCGTTGGTTAAACGGCGTATTTTTTATTATTGTAATGATTATACGCGCAGTTTATCAGCCGATCCAATAGTGTGAATAATTGTATGTCAACAATTATTGAGCTAATAATAATAACAATAATGATAATAATATAATCATCATCATCATCATCATCATCATCATCAAAAATCATCACAATTCTCCGTCTTACTATAAATAACGCCCAGTTAATTTTACTGCTTTTTTGTTTGTTTGTTTGTTTTATTGTTTGTTTGTCGTTTGTTTGTTTGTTTGTTATATGCGCGCACACTAAAAAATAAATCGGTGTCCTTTAGTGCACAGTCAGCGCTTTACAAAATGTCAGAGATGACAGACGTGTAGATATGAATCGAACTAATCCGCTTTCATTTTTATAATTTCAGGAGATTAAAGACTAAAAACTAAAGATTGTGTTTCATATAAAGATGTTATTATAAGATCATGTCATGAGCAGTGTAATTGGAGGGAGAAACAGGTTGAGATTTGAAGTGGAAGTGAACAGTAAATATGTTGTGCACCATGAGGAGCTCGTGGGTGAGAGATAAAGCCGGGTTTATGTTGGGGCTCAGACTGGTGTGTTTGGGGTTTATAGTGTGTGTTTCTTCAGTGTGATGGTGAGGAGATCAGGCCGCACTGCTCTGGTGCTGCTTGTCACAGTGACGGTTCACAGGTGGACGCTACTGTAGCACGTTTTCCAACCAAACCGCACTACACCACCGTGGCTGAAGTTCTGCTCTCACACCAACGTGGCTGAAGGTCTGCTCTCACGCCACCGTGGCTGAAGATCTGCTCTCACACCACCGTGGCTGAAGGTCTGCTCTAAGACCACCGTGGTTGAAAATCTGCTCTCACACCACCGTTGCTGAAGTTCTGCTCTCACACCACCGTGGCTGAAGATCTGCTCTCACACCACCGTGGCTGAAGATCTGCTCTCACACCACCGTGGCTGAAGGTCTGCTCTCACACCACCGTGGCTGAAGATCTGCTCTCACACCACCGTGGTTGAAAATCTGCTCTCACACCACCGTTGCTGAAGTTCTGCTCTCACACCACCGTGGCTGAAGATCTGCTCTCACACCACCGTTGCTAAAGTTCTGCTCTCACACCACCGTGGCTGAAGTTCTGCTCTCACACCACCGTGGCTGAAGATCTGCTCTCACACCACCGTGGCTGAAGTTCTGCTCTCACACCACCGTGGCTGAAGTTCTGCTCTCACACCACCGTGGCTGAAGTTCTGCTCTCACACCACCGTGGCTGAAGATCTGCTCTCACACCACCGTGGCTGAAGTTCTGCTCTCACACCACCGTGGCTGAAGGTCTGCTCTCTGACCACCGTGGTTGAAAATCTGCTCTCACACCACCGTGGCTGAAGTTCTGCTCTCACACACGGGTGGGGACGCAGTTTTATCAGGGGATTTTCATTCAAATGTTCGGGTTTGGAAAACGCTTTATATGGACACAGAGTAGAAAAGGGAAATGCTTTCGATCATGGCATAACTAATGGCACCCCTATGTTGGTCTTTAAATCTTCAACAGAATCCATCATTTTACGGTAAGACGACAAAATTTACTATAGACTTTTATTTATTTTTATGCTTATAGAAAAAAAAATAGAATATTAAATAGTATTTGATACAGTAACACTTCTATCACATAAACAAATACAATCGTGTTGATCGAAAATATTGTTATATACTACATCGCCGGCATTTATAGAAATACTTATCATCATCATCAACCTCATATAATATTCATAATAATATTCATAATAATAATAATAATAATAATAATAATAATAATAATAATAATAATAATAGTTATTGTTGTTATTATTATTATTATTATTATTATTATTATTATTATTATTATTATTATTACACTTGTTAGTTTATATTTACATTTAACTCTATACCCATTATCAGACTCACCTCCGTTATTTATCCTGACACACACACTTGTATTATGCGCGCGCAACACAGACAGGCCATCGATCGTCGTACGACGGCGGGCGCGCTCACGCAAAACCGCGCGCACGCGCGCACAGGAACTGAGTGACTGATTTTATGTTTTAACGAAAATTGCTGTCAAAAATAAACAAATACGCAAATGCGCACAAACACACACAGACACACACACA
>NC_139577.1:32256900-32284400 GCF_946808225.1 Silurus aristotelis | reverse complement strand
AGATTCAAAGAATAGATAGATAGATAGATAGATAGATAGATATAGATAGATAGATAGATAGATAGATAGATAGATAGATAGATAGATAGATAGATAGATAGATAGATAGATAGATAGATAGATAGATAGATAGATAGATAGATAGATAGAAGGGAAAGAGTTTTCTTTTCACAGAAACCTTTTTACAGCCACTTGACCAGCAGTAATGTAATAAAAATGAATCGTTATAATCACTGAAAAAAAAAAATTGTATCTAAAATTTACTTGTCAACATTCAATTTAAAATCAAATCCAGAGAGCAGAAATATGCTGAAATAAATTTGGGAATGACAAAAGGTTTTTTGGCGCAGGAATGGTCCAGGTCTGCCAATTATTATTAATCATGGATATGAGAAGAACTTTAAATGGACTCTTCCGAAGCTGCGTTCTGCTTTTCAGGTACGTTTTGACTCCGGAAGTTGGTGTCAGATTGATTTCGGACTCCGTGACCTCATGTTTATTGGTTGCACGAAAGGCTCTGGCAACGCTAGGGCCTCTCATGGGTGGGCTGGCTGCAGGCAGCTTATTGAGGTCCACCACACCCCAGTGCTTTGATAACTTTCCACAGAGTGGTTTTGATCATGTTCAGAGAGAAACGCCGCACCTTGTTTAGATGTTGGCAAGGGTGGTCGATATGGTCGGCCTGGCCGGCGGACAATCGTTCCAATTTAAATATTGCATTACACAACATGGTGTGGCGTCAGTAATGCAGATTAACAACACAGCCGTATTAGCGTTTTTGTAAATGGGAACAATTTCAGGGCTAGATGTTGTAAAATCATTGTTTTCCAGCCAAGCGCGATGATGATGATGATGATGATGATGGGGTGTTCTACACACGGCGCATCAACGCATGCCCCATGCCAAGCAACCCCAAGAGCAGACAAAATTAGAAAGTAAACTTTACGTTGGCCTGCCAAAGCCCATTACAAGACAGATAAAAATAACAACATGTGAGAAACTCCTGGCTGAAAACGTCCAGGAACGTGTAAAGCCAGTTTTTTACGCATTAAGGAAAAAAGAGAAGACGGAGGAGATCATGTCCGTACCAAAGCAGTAGTTTGCAATTATAATACGCGCTCTTGTATTTACAATCCATACAATCCGAAACGTTTATTTCAAAACATCGTTATTATTATTATTATTATTATTATAATTATTATCAGCTTGAATAATCGTACAGAGAAATCATTGTATTTTGTTGCATAATGGACCTTATTAAGTAATAGAGCATGTTTATGATTAAAAACATCATTAGGGCTGTCTGGGATTTTTCCTGCAGAAACAGAAGGATTGTATCGGGTTTGGAAAACAAGCTTGGAAACAACGTTCTAGACAAGTTGATTCAAAAACTGCATGGCAACAAACCTGAGACAATCTGTGAAGTAATACATTTTTACACTTGTTTTTATGTGTGTAAATATAAACATTCTGTTAAAATGTTAGCATTTTCTCGATATATATATATATATATATATATATATATATATATATATTAAATGTTTTGTGCAATTCTGTAGCTCGAAGAAAGATTATTGTGTTTGTATGAAAAAAATTATGGAGAGATGCAAGAAGTTGTAGCTTTCGTCAAACTAAGTGCATTTACATTTATGGCATTTGGGCGGAAACCCTTTTCCAGAGCTACTTATATTTATCTAATTCATACAATTAAGCAGGTATGGGGTTAAGGGCCTTGCTCAGGGGCCCAGGGGTGGCAGCTTGGTGTGGCTGGGATTTGATCACACGAACTTCAGATACAAAGTCCAATGCCATAACCACTAAGCCACCACCCACCCATTAATGACTTCATTGATAAATATTAATCTAATGTTAATAAAATGTGGTAGCTTAGTGTTTAAGGCTCTGGGTAACCGATTAAGGAAGTTTGGGGGGGTTCAAGCCCAGTATTGTCAACGTGCCACTCTGGGCCCTTGAGCAAGGCCCTTAAAACTTCGTGCTCTAGAAGTGGTGAGTTATCTCTGACCCCAGCTTCCTAACATGCAAAGAAAGAATTGCACTGCTGTATTGTACATGTGACAAGTAAAAAGCACCTTTACCTAACATGTTTATGATTTCTCCTATACAGAATTTGTCAGATGCCATAATCCAGAGCCACATGAATTTATCTCATTCATACAATTGAGCAGTTATGGGGTCAAGGGCCTTGCTTAGGGGCCCAGTAATGTCAGCTTGGTGTGACTAAGATTAGAACTATTGAATCCAAAGTTCAATGCCTTCACCACTAAGCCACCACCTCCCACAACATAAGGAAAACACAGTCCCTCGTCAGCTCAAGAACAACATTTGACCTCTGTACGAATCCAGAGATCAGCTGCACAGCTTGTTTTCAACCTTCCTTGCAAGTTCTCCCAGTCTTGGCCTTCTGTAACTGCTGCATCAGATTTAAAACATTGATGCTCTCCTACAGGTTATTACAAGGACCAATACTATTCATCCTCACAGCAGTTATCTCACGTCACACTTCACCACCATTTCTCTAATCCTCAACCAATTTTCTACTGGTCCCACCATCTCTCAGTGTACAAGGACGACATGCTTCCAGACTCTTCTCTGTCCTAGAACCATGGTGTTGGAATGAACGTCTTCAAACGACGTCTAAAGACCTTCGTCTTTGAGAGTGTACTGGATAGAGGAGCATCTTCGAAACACCATTGATGTAAATGTAAGCTTGCATGGAAACATTGAAATATGAATTAAGGTCAAAAGGAAAGGAAAGAGTGTTATTTTGGAAGCAAATCATCATCACTCCTGCATATAGAGAGAAAAAGAAGAGGGATGAGCTAAAGTATGAGCTGTTTTGAAAATGTGTAGCCATCACCCGGCTGCACGGATCACTCCTCTGATATTAATAACTGGAATAGCAATGAAGGACATGCTACTATTCAAAGAAGATTCGTCTTCATCCAGACTCCAGTCTCAGCCTCACTGATGTCATTAAGTAAAAAATATGGCTCTCTTGATCCCAGAGTTGGCTGACTGAAACGTGCTGTCCTGTGTGGGAGCGCTTTCTCGGGTTTGATGGTTAAATTATATAATTTCCTTTCAAAATTCAGTCAGGGCTGTTACATGTAGGAAGCTGTACACGATTTCATAGCGTTACATGCTGGTATTTGTATTGTTTTTCGATTTTCATATTTTTCGTTAGACTTTTTCATTTACATGACCATGTTAAAAAATGTAGAAGGTTTTCCAAAGAACGTCCCAACCATTTCAGCAGTGAAGAGAAACACAGCTGTTACGTGAAATAACATCTTATAGCTATTAATGTGGTGAATATTAAAATGTCTTACACTAATAATAATAATAATAATAATAATAATAATAATAATCATAATAATCATAATCATAATGAAAAAGATTGTTTTAAACACATAAATAACTCATATATACCCCAGACTGACTCTAGTATTTATTATTATTCATTGTTTATTTTGGGTTGTTTTTTTTTTTCACTTTTTTAAACTCAGTAATGAGGCGTATGCAGTGTATTCGGAAAGCATTCAAACCTCCTTTACTTTTTTCATTGTTGTTACTACAATCGTTCAAATAGATTTATTTATTTTTTTTCATTTTTTATTTTTTTTTTTACAAATAATAAATAATCTCAGAATCAGTAATGTGGCTTTTGTTCTTCATTGTTTTGCAAAACTTCATGATTAAATTATTCTTCTCTTCAAAAAGAATAATAAATGAATACTTAAATAAATATAAAATTATATAAATAAAATAAATAAATATATATATTTTTTAAAAAGTAAACGTCATGTCTGGGTTATTTTCTACCCTCACCACACACACACACACACACACACACACACACACACACACACACACACACACACATACACACACACACACACACACACACACACACTTTATTTACCTCAAAAGCTGATAAGCAACATTTTAAGATTCCAGACGTGTGAGTATTTATCAGTTCCCAGTATCTGACTGAAAGAAGCCTCAAGCCGTCACTCTTTCACGCAGATGCAGTGTTTAGAATGGAAGATAAAGATCTAGAATCGATCCAGATCCAGAAAAATCTTTGGATTGTTGCTTCTAAAAAAAAAAATTATAATACATTTAATACATAAATAGAAATAGTTGCAATTGAAATTGTATTAATATTAAAAGTAAAATGTATATATAATTGTTATATACAAATTTATAATTATCCTTATTTGTAGGTTTTATTTGTAAAAAAAAAAAAAAAAAAGGAAAAAATAGAAAAGGATCACCGCCGTCTGAACAAAGCCAGAGACATATTATGAATATATAATTGTACTCACATCTCTGTATTCGTCTTTAATCATCTGAATTTAATAATAAAGTTTTTCAAAATATCATTTCCTTCAGTTCACTGTGACTGTCCATTGTGAAAAGCGCTATAGAAATAAACTTGAAATGAATTCAACTGAATTTAATTATTAACGTCGCCTAATTATTTGTTTGATTCACCCGCAAAACAACAGAGTAATACATTTAACACAATGTGAACATTTAGATTTCAATAGCAATTTATATGAAATGATTATGCTTTTTTAATAAGCTAAATATTTGGGTGTACGATGCATAACAAAAACAATAAACTAATCCTGCATCAGGATGCATAATGAATACAATCATAATTACAAAAATAATAAAATCTCTACACTAATCCTGGTGGTTCTGGTGCACCCATGTCATTTTTGTTACAGCCCTAATCACCCCCAGGTAAAACAATCAAACAAACAAACAAACAAACAAACAAACAAACAATAAAGTCTCACCGAAAAGAAAGAATTGTGGAAACATGATTTACAATGTTAAATAATCTTCAATTTGTATTTAATAAAATAATAGGACATGATTTATAAGTTACTGTGGATTATACCATACTAAAATGGTGATTATATTCACCAGATATTCATGCAGATATCCATAAATATCCAGGAAGCACCATAAATCAAAGAGCAGGACAGAACACAAAGAGTGAAACAGTCAGGTGTTAAGTATATGAGCACACTAGATCTGGTAACTAACACCATCATCCTGACAAAAGACACCTCGTGGATAATCCATGCTGCTCCATGCAAGAATAAAAATCTCCCAGAAGCTCGACAGGGAAGAAAGCGTTCGGTGACAGGTTCTCTGGTTGCGCAGTGAGATTACGCTATCATCAGAGAGCCTCTGTCTGAGCTGATGTGATTCAGCACTGCTTAAGCACATGGGGGGGGGGGGGGGGGGGCTTTGCTGATAGCGCACAACCGGTGGGAATGTAGCCGCCATCACATCGAAGCTCCTTTAAAACCGAACCTGTAGCTCACCTTCAGTCACAGATGGTGCTCTACCTCGTAAATCAGGAGCTCGCAAACATTGACTTCTTGTTTCTCTGCAGCGTCAAGCTAATGTGCCATAGTTTAGTCTGTCTCGTCTTTACAGAGTGACTCGTCTGAGAGGCCTATAACAGCCAAGAGAGCTTATGGTGCTCTCAAGCACACCCAAATACCGCAGCTGTGTTTTGGCCTCGTCTGTCAGCGAAAAACAGACGAGAATGAAACTCAAGAGGCCACTTTGTGACGGCTGTCGCCGTGGAAACGCGTTCATTCAGATTTAGTGCAGTGATTCATGGTGGGTTTCTATGCGCCCGAGGCCCAAACTTTTACCCTCACACATAGCATTGTTTTGCCATAAATAAAAGACTTAATAACAACTTAAACATTTCCACTTGTGGACCGGACATTCTATTGATCTGAAATATTAACGTTGAGATGAATTTAACATTCGCTGCACACTGCTTTCAACACCCCCTGACATCCATCTGCAAATGCCATTCAATTAAAATACTATAACTGTATGTGCAGATTATGCAATCCTAATTACAGCCTCTGTTGCCTGAGTCTGTTTGAACCCAGTGATCCCTTCCTAACAGCGCCATCTTGTGTTGAATAGAGGTAATCATGTAATCAATAATTGTTTTTTTTTTTCCAAACTTCTATTACATTTTAAGGACAATGTTGAGAAACTGAGGCTCTGGGTTTCTCAGGAAGTCTCAGCCCTTTTAAAAATTTCAGCAGTGAAAAGAAACATATATATATATATATATATATATATATATATATATATATATATATATATATATATATATATATATATATATATATATATAATTATCAACAGGTTAAACTTCATTAAGGTCATTTTTTAACTGGTTAATTTTACCATTTATTTTTATTTATTTTTTTTATTTGATAAAATGTCTTTCTTGTGTATATTTCTTCTGAGACAAAAAAATCATATGTAATTGAATTAAATAATTTTTTTTCAAATAAAATCTTTTGCATTTAATCTGAAAAAATAAAGACAATGTTTAAAGACAAATATGTTTAATTGCAATAATAATAGTGACAACAACAAAAATTATATTCATAATAATCATATTAATACATTTATTAATAGGTCTCATATCAATAAACAAAACAAATAAACAAATGTAATGTAAGGCTTTACCCACTTTGAGAAACGGGAACCCTGATGAGTCATAAAAATCTTTTTTTTTTTCTGTAAATTCTTCCATAAAAGCAAAAAGGATATAGCTGAAAAGTACAGTGCAATTATACCAGTAATACCAGTAACTACACACACACACACACACACACACACACACACACACACACACACACACAAAAAAAACCTGTTCACACACTACTATTTGTTGTTAGAATATCATATCTATTTGTCAAGTATTTAAGGTATTAATAATATTGATAATAATAAATTGATAGATTATGGATTTGTATCACGTGACGCACAGATCACACCAGCTAAAGTCTTGGATTATGGTTAAATCGTAAATAGCTTTTCTCTTGAGATAATTTACTTGCAATAATTGACTGCTGATTAATTGAAATCATTTACATGGCGGTGGATGTTTACTGGTTTAGGGTTGTTTTAGAGCAGGGAAGGTTGAGGACTTAGAAATCCTGAACCAACATGGCTCCCATTCAATACCTCAATACTGTGAGATTCCGTCTGGACTGCAACTCAGAACAAACGTCACCATCAGACAAGACAATGAGCTGTAGTGTACGTTATTTCGATGGAACGACCTGCCCAGACACTGCACCTTAATCCTATTGAAGCACTCTGGGATGAACATCTGGATCACAAGGTCATAAAGAAATCTTCAACTAGTGAAGCACATCTCTGTCTCTATCTGTGTAAATTCATAATTAAGGAGAATTTCTAGGAAAATCAATTGAAACATTTGTACATTTATAGATTTGTTTAGCCAAAGTAAATCTTCACACAGTAATATCACCTTGTTTGGAAAAAAGGACCATGCTGGTGTCTCGTTTCCATCTGGTTGACTGGCACTGAGCAAAAGTGTTTCTAGAATGTAAATTAAATTTCACAATAAATATATTGTACTATTTCCAGCCCTTGAAAGTTTTCACCGATATTAACCATTCATACTGGTTTTCTGTTTGAAATGTATTATAAACAGTTTAAAGTTGGTTTAAAGATTCCATTATAACCTCATGAATACTGACCACACCCTTTTATATGATGTCATACAAAATTGCTATATTTTTCATGGTCATTTCATCAAACATAAATGGTTCACTCACATCTATTTTAACATTAATTTCTCATGCCACTATATGCCCTAAAGTATGTGCAACCCTGACCATCACACAATCATATCAAGTTGTTGTATGATGTAACATTGCAGTTTCTTGCAGGTTCCTGAAGCACATTAGTAGACTGTTCATATTAATTACAGTTCAAATCCATCCCCAAAGTTCTTGAGTTGATCAGTAACTTCATGGATCTTTACGCTGTTCATGTGGAAACTAGATTGGAGCTTTTTACCCCTAATATCAAACCCAATATATTACACTCGTTATAAAACGCTTGGTTTTAAGCACCATTGTTTATGCTTAAAATACACTTATTGGTTGTAGATAATGTTGTCCTGCTTGTATGTAAAATTACAGTACTACAATCAATGTGCAAACTATATTTCTATCTTTAAAAGACAAATAATTTACTATAAATAAACAGCAGAGGGCGCTGCTGAGTTGAAACACAGTTTTATAATTATAAGTGACTTATAATTATCCTAATATTACATTACATATATCCAACAAAGCAGTTGAGTGTTAAGGGCCTTGCTCAAAAGTCCAGCAGAAGAAGTTTGGTGGTGCTGGGGTTGGAACTTACAACCTTCTAATCAGTAGTCTAACATCTTAACCAATCAACTACCACCTCCTACATAAAATAACATTATGTTACAAAGCACCACTTTTAAAAAGACTCATTAAAGAATGGGGAAAGTAACATAGAAGGACACCTGAGACAAACCTGGCAGTTTGACCGTTTTTTTTAAAGGCACCACGAATCAGCTTCTGCGGCAGGCAACAGATGAAACTATTTGATTTACCCACTTTAAGCAATAAGCAGTTGAACATAATAGACAAATCAGACACCGGTCAACAGAACATTCGACAAATGCAAGGTGCACGCATTATACGCTTTAAAAAGTCTAAAATCTTCACGCCAGCAGTTAGCACCATATCAGATCCGAATCAATACAAATAAAAACAAAACACCAAACACACAAAAAAACGTTAGGCCGTAACACATTAAACCACCTGTCTGACATTGTGAAGGTCACCCCATGCTACCAGAACAGCTTTAATTTGTCAAGAAGATTCTTTAAGACCTGTTGTGAGGTGGGGCCTTAATGGATCTGTCTTGTTTGTCCAGCTCATGGACTGAATTGAGATCTGGGGAATTTTGAGGCAGTGTTATAATCTGATCAACGGTTCACTGTTTATACTTTCTTGGACTGATTTTGTACGAACTACAGCATCCTTGAAAAGGTCCCCACAAAACCTGAACTTTTGGAGATGTTTTGCTCATCGTCTACTCATCACAAGATGACTGTTTTCACCAATTCATTTAGATTGACAGCTTCCATTGTAACAAAATAATCACTCATTTGCTTCAGTGGTTTTCAGTCTTGTGGCCAATCAGTATAATTTGTTTGCATATTCACTTTCAGTCTCACTTTCCAAACCTATGAAATCAAATCTTTTATGCATGAACAATCTGTAATGCAGCGAGGTTTGTTCTTGAGTCTTGTCCGGAATCTCTGGTACAAATGATTGAAAAAATAAAATAGTGGCAAAGATGATGATCATGGCAAAAAAACCCAAAACAAAACAATCTCCCTCCACCTTCTTCCATCATTATATTAAAGATTCAGTAACTGGATGAAGCACTAGAACTGGAAATAAACAATTCTAATACATAAATGTGTGTTTGTTTTATGTATAGCTCATAATATGATTCCTGTGTTTAATTTCTGTATTTTGTTTGTTAATTATACAAATATTGCCCATTGTTTAATCAATAGAACGATGACAATGCAATCGTTCTTTCTGTTACGCCTCTCTTAAAGACAAAAAAAAGCCCAGCACCAATGTACAATATCACTGATTATCCTCAAGATCTAAAGGTTCAGCCCATTTTAAAGAAAATTCACTATATATCTTTGTCTTTCATGTAATTACATTTTCTTTCCTTGTTAGATTTTCAATACAATGCTGTTTAACTACCTTCAGACAATGGTGCAAATGAAGGTCTTACTTTTTCTCCATCTTAAGAGTGCAGTGGAAAAAGAAACTGTCACTTCCTCATCTATATTGTTCAAAAGTTTCGTCCAAAGGTTCAAATTTCATGCTCATACAGCTGTCAGTGTCAATTTGCTCGTTGTCTTATGCAGAGTGAACAGCAGTGGGCTTAGCACACACCCCTGAGGGGCCCCAGTGCTCAGTGTGTTGGTGCTGGAGATGCTGTTCCCGATCTGAACTGACTAAGGTCTCCCAATCAGGAAGTCCACGATCCAGTTGCAGAGGGAGATGTTCAGACCAAGTTGGCTCAACTTCTCAATCAGGTGATGAGGGATGATTCTGTTAAATGATGAAGTGAAGTCTATAAACAGCATTCGTACGTAAGTGTCCTGGTTGTCCAGGTGGGTGAGGGACAGATGGAGGGTCGTGTCGATGGCGTCATCAGTGGAACTGTTTGGACGATACGCGAACTGCATAGGGTCCAGTGCGGGTGGAAGCTAGGTATTGATGTGCACCTGTTAACCAATTTTAATATTAATATGTGCTTTATTTTACACATTAAATTGATATTTTTAGCCATAAATTTTATTTGGATTGTCCAAATGTTAGTATACTGTAAGGTTTCTTCTGGGACATTTATTAATTTTTCAGACATGAATATCTAATATGACAGGTAAGAACTAAGCTGATAAAATTACCTCGTTGGCAGCGGTACCAGTACCAGTACCGGTACCAGGACAAAACATGAAAGCCTCTATGCCAACGCTGCTATTTTAGAAACCTAACCCTGGTTCCTGAACCTGAATTTAATCTCATAATCTTATGTACAAATAACATTATCCTTATACCTGTTGCCAATATGTTTGCAGTCATCTCTATGCCTGAGGTTGCTTCATGAAAGAATTTATGCCAATGCCTGCCAATATGTGTGTGTGTGTGTGTGTGTGTGTGTGTGTGTGTGTGTGTGTGTGTGTGTGTGTGTGTGTGTGTGTGTGTGTGTGTGTGTGCGCCACTTTCTGAGACTCTAGGAGAAGCAGCCAGCCACATGATATGCCAGATTTAGCTTCTGAAAACAAACTGGAGGCATTGAGGCTTCAAATGCAACATTTACAGCTTGAAAATGCGCTGGACCTCGGTGTGTTTGCGCTGCTGCTCCCGTGTGTGTGAGTTTCAGCTGTCTGTCTAGTTTGAAGAAAAACACATTTTTTATTACATTTACTTATTTAAATAATATATATATATATACACTATATGGACAAATGTTTGTGGACACCTGACCATAGGATTGTGTGCTGAACATCTCATTTCACATTTAGTTCCAATATGCTGTTATAATAACCTCTACAGAGATGTTGTTCCACTAGATTTTGGAGTGTGCTTGTGGAGATTTGTGCTCATTCACTACAAGGGTGCTATTAAAGTGTTAACAAATGTACTGTTTGGTGGATAAAGCCAAATATGATGCAAGCAGACTACCAGACTGCTGCTTTAATAGGGGAATATGTGTGTAAGAGATTAAAAAAAATAATTATAATGCCGCCTGACATTAAACTGAGTTATGGTTACCAACAAAAGATGACTAAAGAAAAGCTTGATGATGAAGAAATCTTCCACTTTAACCCATGTCATGGAGCGAGCTAGCTTTGTGGTGGAACAGGTTTGGGTCTCATGGTTCAAGTGAAGGGAAAATTTAATGCTAGACATCCAAAGGCATCCTATGGAATCATGGACCTCCATCTTTGTGGTAACAGTTTGGGGAAGAACCACATGGCTGGAAAAGTCAGGTGTCTTAGTACTTTTTTACAGATAGTGTTTAAAAGACTGCCCAATCCATGCATAAAGAAACTGGCAATGATACACATATAAGACTTGCTGTTGTTTGGAAAATTATACCCAGAAGCAGTGTGTAGTAAATAAAATGTAAATAACAGACCCTGATGTCATGAATGTATATGAAATATAAAACCATATATATTTTAAAGTAAACTAAAACTAAATTGGGAGGATTGTATGATTTCATGAAATGAATTTAAGATAGATTGTATACAGTAGAGAAAAAAAAAAATCCTTATTTGAATACATTCATGTTTCTATAATTCCAGCTCAGACTGTTTATAGCTGTTAGAACAAACTCATTTTGTCAAAGTTTTGCAATGTTAAAGGGGGTTGGGATCTAGTGCTGTTCTCTATACTCTATGCTACTCTATAGATACTCAAGATTAACATGAGATCAGGGGTCAAAACTGTGTGTGTGTTTGGTCTCCTTTAAATGAACTCCAAATGAAATAAGTTTTAAGCGATTCCCTAAGAAATGATGGTGTGCTGTCATTCGATCATCTGTCAGTGAAGGTAACTTCATGACCAGCGGCATTATACGACACGATCGTTAATTAGATGTAGGTTTTATTTATTTATATCCTTTGCACCTGTGTTCCCTTATTAAAGCAGCAGTCTGTCTGTCTGCTTGCATCATATTTGGCTTCATTCACCAAATATTAGTACATTTGTTGACTCAGAGAAACACACATAAACAAAGCAGTATAAGTATATACATTGTGATGTAATCCTCTCCGTGAATGAGTGAATTTAACTTCAAACTAGACCTTCTTTACAAGGTCACAAAGCTGTCTGAACACTAAAGCAGTTTACAGCAAGACTTTAATGATTGTTCAGTGCTGGCTTACACACTGTATACAGACGAGTGTGTAATGAACACATGGAGTAGGTGAGCAAAGTGAATTCGCTGCATTGACATGCAGATCTGTTTTGCCGTGGCAGCATTTAGTCATAATTGAGCTCGTGCCTCGATAAAGCACAAAAGCCCACATAGTTACACTGATGTGTCTAAAGAGAGGGTATCAGTGTAAACCATACACTGTGGATCGTGTGGCTTTATTCACTATTAGGTAAATGGGAATTTGACTTTAAATCATAATGTTGTCAGTACTTGATATTGGTGCTTTTTTATTTCTAGTGCAGTGAGACTGGAGGTTTTAATAGAACTGTAATATTAAATGTAAGAGATGAGCATCAGTGTCTCCTCCTTTCTCACACATCAGGCTTACCATCTCTGTAAACACCTCTCTCTTTCTGTCAAGTTAAAAATGCCATCCCTTTTCAGATCCAACTGTTTCATCCCGAAGCTCTAAATCTGGATGGAGTTCTCTTCTACTGGAGACCACTCGGTCCAGGTTGCACATAAACAGCCTAAAGGTCCATGAAGTTACTGAGCAACTAAAGAACTATAAGGATAGCTCTGGACTGTAATTAATATCAACAGTCTACTACAATAGGCTCAGGACCGCAGGTTACATGCATCTGAATTCAAGCACCAATCACTGTACACCTTTAAGTCTGGTTCCCCTTTAAGGTTTCTTCATTATAACATCTCAGAGAGATTTTCCTTGCCACTGTTGCCACTAGTTTGCTCATTAGGCATAAACCATATTTTAATGGGGCTGGCTTTGTTCACAGAGGTGTTGTTTAGGTGAAGAGAACATTTAATACTTTTGCTTGCAAAGACCTAACTGATTGTGCATCTCCAGCTTTGTGAGAACAGTTTGGGAAAGAATCACAACTGGCTGGAAAAGTCAGGGGTACAATACTGTTTTTACATATAGTTTATGTGGGGGTGTGGTTAGATCTACTGGTGCCTGGGAGAGAGAGAGTTAGAGAGAGAGAGAAAGAGAGAGAGAGAGAGAAAGAGAGAGAGAGAGAGAGAGAGAGAGAGAGAGAGAGAGAGAGAGAGAGAGAGAGAGAGAGAGAGAGAGAGCCTGTCACAGAGAGGACTGATATAAGGAGCTCACTGTGTAAATCTTGGAACCAGACTCATCCACATTACAGCACTCTATGCGAGTGAGCAAACACACACACACACACACACACACACACACACACACACACACACACACACACACACACACACACACACACACACACACACACACACAGGTAAGCTGGCACTAAATTTTACATTGCAGGGTGAATAAAAAGATCAGGTTTGTTGGATATTATTATCATTTGGTTAAATGTGATTATTTTCAGATCAGCTTTTCTATTCATGCTGTGATTCAAATAGACTCGTTCCCAATGAAGCTGAAGCTGTGATTGCTTTCTTATGAGTATGATTTCTGAAGTAAAATTTCTGTCAATTTATTCTGTAAGTTAACTTCTGGAGAGTTTTAGCCAGTCGTATCATGTTTCAATCGTATTTCTGTTTCTATGTAACACATATCCTCGTGACGAATGTTTAATATTACAAATTCGGCACTATAAAACTATATATTTCCTAGGACTCATCATTTGTAATAATGTTCATTAAACTATGATGATTTGTTAATTTAATTTAATTCAATTTTATTTCTAAAGCGATTTTCACAATGGACATTGTCTCAAAGTAACTTTACAGAATGTAAGAATTATAAAACAAAATTCACTTTTATTTAAATTTGTGTGTTTATCCCTGATGAGCGAATCTGGGGTGAAAAAATCCCTTAGGTGGTATGAGGAAGAAATCTCGTGAGGAACCAGACTCAAAAGGGGAAACGTGTCCTCATTTGGGTGACATCAAGAGTGTAATTATAAATAATGAAAACATTACAAACACCGAAAAGTTGGAAATATCATGAGCACCAGAATATTGGATATTAGTAATGTCCTTTTTACAGTCTTATACAGTCAGCTGGAGTTGTGGAACCAGGAACCTCCTAAACAAATCATAAATTACCTCAACATCTGAGGTCATTTTAGATTTAGCACCAACTCCCCCATGCCAGAGATTTACAGTAAATGTTCATTGATGGAGAAACAGCATATGTAGAATGTTATTTTGAGTATTAATTAAAAGGGTTTTTAAATCCTAAATCCAATATCCAAAATCACAATGAAGTGTGAAATGACTGGAGCTGGTACATCTCTAGATGGTTTTGGATCCTACTTTTTGAAGGTCCAAATCTTTATGAGGTGGCAAATTACTGGATCTCTGGAAGCCTTGGATGGGTAGAAAAAGAGAAGCAGTGGAGAGGTAATATCGTAGCTGCTGTTTACAATATTAACAAGCACAAGATGATAATGTACATTTGATGGAATGATGGAAGGTTTCAACAATTCACCAACTTTTGCACATCTGTCTCTTCTGATGAATGTATGTGCTTATACTGCATTTACTTTTCTTTTTTCCAGAATTACAAAATTAAAGTATTAATCATCACAGTCATTCTCCTGCTTGGGTTAAATATGGGACAGTCGATTCCATCGAAACGCTTGTCCTGCTACAAAAAGACGTTGAGAGACAGAAAGTGCAATGACCTTGGACTGGAGAGGATGAGACCCATTGACTCGTTACAAAACCATTACTGGGAGGGCAACAATTGTGACATAGTGTGTTACTGTTACCCTCTCGAGCTGCTCTGCTGCCCCAGGTAATTGCACAGTTATGCCACTAAGTGGAGTATTTGCTGGGACTCAAATGCTGAGTGACAGGGATCGTAAGTCATGGAATTTGGTGTTGAACACAGAAAACCATTGTAGGCATCAGGACGTTGGGGACGCATACAGAGGATGAAACGATGGCTTATACTTCTGCATCGCATTCTCGGCTGGGGTGAAAAGCACACTGTGCTCTGCAGACAACCTCAATAATGTTTGCTGTTATAATAACCTCCATTCTTCTGGGAAGATGTTCTACTAGATTTAAGAGTGTGCTTGTGTGAGATTCATTTATCCAAATGGGTGTTGGTAAAGTCAGGTACTGGGGTGCAGTCAATGTTCCAAATCATCCCAAAGGTGTTCAATAGGGTCTGAGCTTTATTTCAGGTCACTCATGATCTTCCACTCCAACTCATGTACAGTAAATTCATGGAGCTAGCTTTGTGCACAGGGGCATTGTCATACTGGAACAGGTTTGGGTGTCTTAGTTCAAGTGAGGGGAAAATGTAATACTGCATTCAAAGATGTCCTTTACAATTGTGTGTCTTCAATTCTGTGGTAAAAGTTTGTGGAAGAAACACATACGGTTGGAAAAGTCAGGCTTCCCAATACTTTTGTCCAAGTAGTATAAAAAAATTATTAACAAAAAAATCTAAATAGCTAATAATAATAATAATAAGAGAAATAATTTCATTGCAATGCTGTGATCTGAAATTAATTTCTAGGTTTATACAATTATATCAATAAAATACCATTGTGTCAGTTCTGCCTAAATATTTTTTTTTCACAAACAATCTTGAACCAAACCCATGTTGTTTTTGCTACAGTGCTGTCTTTTTTGGATCGAAAATCTCCGTAGTGATCCCGTGCGAAACGTCTGAAACTGGACCCTGATCGGACTAAAAGATTGTGGGAGCGATTGAAAAAAATCTCTTCAGGACCAAACGTTAAAGCAGCGGAATAACATTCGGTGCTAATATCTAGTTACAGCACAGTAAATTTTTAGGGCAGAGTATCCAATTCTGGACGTATATTATTTATACTAAACCTGATCTAACACATGATTGGTCTATACCCTGTCTCACCCAACATGCCACTGTGATAAGTAGCATATTGTTTATATAATGATATATGATGTTTTGTGTTGTTTTGAGCGCTAAACTGGTGGATAGGTTTATGCCACTATGCCTTTATAGGGTTCTGGAATCTCATGTGAATTCAAACATGGAGACTTTACAGAAAATACCATTAAAACAGTTTCTACAATCCATTTAAATGATGTAAATTATGGGCAGTGCTATAGGCTATAGGCGTGGGGATATGGGGTCTGTCAGATATTGGACAATGTAGTTTTGAAGGTTAAAACTAACACTGGATGTGACTGATTTCCAATTATGTTTTTCGAGTGAAGGACATTAACATAAAACATACCTTGAGAAGATCTGATTTCTCTCTAAAGATGCCTCATAATCTGCCAAAGAACATAAGCTTCCTGTCATGTTTGCTCTACCCTGAAATGCTATTTGGGGGGATTTTTTTTAATGATTTGTTTCAGCTGAAAGCTTTCTGACAACCAGCACACAAGCAATGAATATCCTAAATGTTAGGATAGAATCTGGAGATCTGAGAATTTGCAATACAAAAATAATATACCCTATATTTAGAAAAGGTTATGGACACCTGACAATAAAATTTGTATGTGCTTTTATGAACATCCCATTCCACACTTAGTCCCCATTCACTTTTATAATGACCTCCACTCTTCTGGGAGGATGTTCCACTAGATTTTGGAGTGTGCTTGTGGAGGTTTGTGTGGAGATTCGTTCAGCTGCAATGGCATTAGTAAAGTCAGGTACTTATGTAGGTGAGCTGAGGAGGCCTGGGGTACACTCAGTGTTCACGTTCATCCTGATGGTGTTCATTAGGGTTGAGGTCATAGCAGACTACTCAAGATTTTCCACGGCAGACAGTGTAAACCATATCTACATGGATCTTACTTTGTGCACAAGGGCACTATCATTCTGAAGCAGGTTATGACTTCCTAGTTCAAATGAAGGGAAAATGTAATGTTAATGCAAAAAACATCCAATACAATCACTTGGCAAACTGGAACAGATTTGGGTCTTCTAGATCAATTGCATGGTGCACCTCGCAATTGTTTGGGAAAGAAGCAAAGATGACTGGAAAGTCAGGTTTCTAAATACATTAGCCAGCCTATCTAAAGAAAACACTTTTCAAATAACCAAACACCTTTATGTTTTAGCAAACCAATATTTATTCACCATTTTCATCATTCAGCCACCCATCCCGAGGCATCCCGAGGCTGCTCCAGCCCCCAGTCACGTCCCACCTTATGAAAACTGTGGACCTTTAAAGAAGTAGATGCCGACCCTGCAAACATCCTGAACCATCTAGAGACATATCAGTGCCAATTGGATCCCACTTCATGTTCATGTTTAAAGGCTCTGGCATGGAGAAGCTGGTGTTGGATCTGTGATGATTGCAAATGTTGAGCTATTTTATGAGTTGCTCAGTAGCTCCTAGTTTTATAACCATTATGACTGTAAAAGACGGTAGAAAGGACATTACTTAATAATAAGTAAATTAATAAAACAATCTTACATTCCAGTGCTCATGTTAGTTCTCTCTCTCCAGTGTTCTGTATTGTTTAAAGACTATAATCACATTCTTGATGTCACCCAAATGAGGATGGGTTCCCTTTTGAGTCTGGTTCCTCCCAAGGTTTCTTCCTCATAACAATTATGGGAGTTTTTCCTTGTCACAGTCACCATGGCTGCTTATCAGGGATAAATACACAACATTCACCTTAACTGTTGACTTCTGTAAAGCTGCTTTGAGACAATGTCTGTTGTGAAAAGCACTATAGAAATAAACTTGACTTGACTTGACATTTTCTCTTTTGGATAATTTTAAGGGAGGAACATCAAAAATCTATAAATTTTTTCCTATTATTTGTACTACTGTAGCATAATATTTAATAGTACAACAACCTTAAATGTTGTACAATCCTGAGCTTAAATTTTACATTTATGGAATTTTGTTGGTTAAAGTCAAGGGTTTAAGTCGAGGGTTTAAGTCCCAGCATCGCCAAGCTGCATTGTTGGGTCCATGCAAGACACTTAACCCTAGCTCTCAAAATTGAAGAATGAATTTCTCTGTTTACCTTTAATAAGAGCAATATCAAGTAATCATAAAAAAGGGTACACTGTAACCTCACTATCTATGCAATGTCATGTGTAGCAAATTTTCTGATCAGAAGGTGGCTAGTTCACATACCAGCAGTGCTGGGCCCTTGGGCAAACAACCTTCAACTACTCAGTTGTATAAATCACTGTAGATATCTGTAAATGTGCGTTTTCCAAATTACATAAAAAAGCATGTTAACATAAAAAAAGCTTATTAAAAAAAAGTAAGTAACGATAATATAAATAAACGATAATATAAATAAATACAAACATAAAATACTCTGGCTTGCCGGACAAATAAGTTGATAGTTAAATTGCCCAATTTGCCTCCTGCTTTGACACCTTTTTTGTGCTTGGAGAAAGACAACAAAACGTCTCAGCTGTGTGTCATTCAGAGGCAATTGGGCAACTTTCAAGTCCTGTAACACCCTGAATCACTTATTACCTTCCTATTGTTTAAACTTGTTGGACAGCTGTTATCATCATCACTGCCGGCATCTACCTCTCTAACTGCTAGTGGGGGAGGCTAAAATAAGTGTCTCCTTTAAAACACTACAGAGTTTGGGTTGCAGTATTATGTTAATTGGTGCCGGGCTGCTTTAGCATGTGAGAAAGTGCTTCATTGTGATGTATGGCTCCAAATGGAGCAACTGAATATAAAGTACAGCAGAGGATGGTTATCAGTACAGTCTGTTTTCCATTCCTTCTTAAACATGAAAATGAACAATTTAGTCATGTCCCTATACCGAGTATCAAAGATCAAGATAAATATATCTAGCATGATATATCTTCATTTCTTGAAGTGCAAACCATGTACTTGAGTAAAAGTAGAGATACACTGGGTAAAATATTATTTCAGTAAAAGTAAAATTTTACTTGAGAAAAAGTAAAAAATGTATTTGCTTAATGTACTTGTAAATGTACTTAAGTATTCAAAGTACTATGATTTATTATGACTATAATGTTCTTAGTATTATTTTTGTCACAAGACCCTTTGCTTAATCAGTTTACATAAAAAGTCTATAATGTTACTCCTTACACACTGATCTCATTTCTGTTTAATTCATTTTTATTTGTATTGCGCTTTTAACAATGAACATTGTCTCAAAGCAGCTTTACACAGATAATGTAGTGATAAAAATGAATAAGATGTTCTTTATAAGTAAGTTTGTCCCTGATGAGTAAGCGGGTGGCGACTGTGGTGAAGGAAAAACTCCCCGAGATTGCATAAGGAAGAAACCTTGAGACGAACCAGATTCAAGAGGGAACCTCATCCTCATCTGGGTTACACCGAATGTCCATTTATTACAGATGCACGATGTTGTGGAGTACAGTGATGGTGATCAGAAGCTAACTGTAGTCTTGAGTGTAGCAGTCTGTTAACCTTAACTACAGTCCAAATCCATTCTCAAAGTTCCCGTTCTCACTCCGGAATTTCATGGAACCACCCAAGGCGTTGATGAGAAACCGTCACCAGTTGCACAGAGTGGCCTCCAAACGAAGAGGACATATGCAGAGGCAGAGCAGTGGGAAGGAACAGTGTTGACTGGAACCTCAGGAGGATTTTAACTCGGCCGAAAGAGAGCAAGAGAGTAGGAAGAGAAGGATATGGATTATTATGTGTCCTTATTGTTGTATGAAAGTTAAGGACACTGTGCATTTAGAGACTCCGGCTAGGCTCGCTATGGCATCATAACTAAAAGGGAGAACCAGAAGGTAACACCGACATGAGGGATCTCTGGGGTAATAGACGACCCACCACACCACCATTAACAAACCTGAGTGAATGTGTGAGAGTGAGGGGGCAACAGCATACAAATATCCCAGTTCACCAAACACTCTATATCCATGATCCCTTCAGATCTGCTTCTTTACCTAAGAAAAATCTACTGATAAAAGACTTGACTAAATAAATATGTTTTCAACCTCGACTTGGCCACTGAGGTCCTAGAAAAAAGTACTTCCGTCTTATCTGAGTTGAGCAGAAGGAATCAATCATTATCAAGCATCCACTGTCTAATGTCCCTTACATACTCCTTAACATGTTTAAGATGATCTTTATCATCTGGTTTTGCTGAATTATACAGCTGTGTATCATCAGCATAGCAATGGAAGCGAATACCATGTTTATGTATAATTTTACCGAGAGGCAGCATATATAACGAAAAGCAGTGGGCCTACGACAGATCCTTGCGGAACACCAAACTTAACCTCAGAGAGTGTGGAGAACTCACTATTTATATCAACAAACTGATAGTGATTAGTCAAATAAGACCTGTGCCAGGAGGGAGCTGTTCCCTTTATTCCAACAACATTCTTTAGTCTAGCAAGCAGGATGATGGTGCTGGTTTATTAATAGAATATAATTAATGAGTAAAACACCTATTAAAATTATCATTATCACTTACTTTTCAACTACTTAAAAAAAAAAACTCTAACAAATCGTGGCCACGGATGTTGTTCTAAGTTGGGATCAGGAGTTTCTTCTGTCATTTATTCCTCTCAAATGTTCCACTTGTTGTTGAACTGACACTGAACAAGTATGTTGCCGATAAGTAGATACACCAAAGGGCAATCATAACAAGTTCAAAACTGAGCGCGCTCGACCCTGATTGGTGACTTGCTGCGTGTTTTTATCCTAATAAATAAAATCGAACGCATGATTTCGGCAAATGAAATTGAGTAAAAGTACGATATTTGACTTTGAAATGTAGTGAAGTTAAAGTCTCCCCAAATGGAAATACTTCAGTAAAGAACAGGTACGTGAAAACTACTTAAGTACAGTAACAAATCAAATCAAATTTGTTACTGTCTTTGAAGTATGTTATAGTAGCTTGAATTTATAAGTCTAGATGACTAGACTTGCCCTTAAGTTCACGGAAAACACACCTGAACTCAAATAAAGCCCATCATGCTCGAGTCTATAATAGTACAGTGTAGGATGCTGACAAAATCAAACAAAAAAAAATCCCAAACAAACACGGAGACAAGTTTTTCTGAAAGTGAAGCACAGTCAAAATGCCAAGGTTATTTTTATTTACAGTATATATGATATATCTATAGTGAACTATTAAATAGTGAGCCTATTAAACTGAATAAAATAAATTTAATCCCAACCTCAGAACCACTGAAAGCAAGATTATATTTAACTTAATGCATGTGAAAAATATTAGAAAAAGAGAGCTGTGTGTTAGTGTTACAATGTTGTATCTGGGACTAGACTAAGTACATAAACATAACACACATGCTTTTGCTTCCTGCACTGGAACTGAGAAACAGCATTAATGAGCAGTGTGTAAATGTCTTGAGTTGTTTTGTCTGCACCTACAAGTGTTGAAGCGTTTGCAGACATCTGTAAGATCTTCCACTGAAAATGGGTCAAATTACAGCAAAGACCTTGCACTTATGCAACAGTCTGAAGTTCTCTGCAAAGGAAGTCAGTGAGAAACGAAGGGTAACAAAATCCACATGTGAAATACAGTAATTTATTTGTTCTTTTACGGCATTTAGCAGACGCCCTTGTCCAGAGTGACAAAAAGGTTGCGTTGAAGTCTCTTACAATGAACACATCAACACTGGTTTACTAGGTTGCCTAAGAGCCAAAGACTCTGTTGGGAGGAATTATAGCACACTTTTTTTGTTTTGTTTACATAAATACATAAAATATTGAAAAATAAGTGCTAGTTTCAGGGACAGGTAGGTCTTCACCTGTCATTTGAAGATGCAGTGACTCGGCTGTTCGGACGTCTAGGGGAAGTTCATTCTACCAGAAGATCTGAGGTGTCAGGTGCCAATCAGATGTTAGAACTGGCTGATGGGGAGGAGCTTCAGGCACGCTCTGCACTCAGATACAAAACAACATCATATATACAACATATGTGTGTGTGTGTATAGATAGATAGATAGATAGATAGATAGATAGATAGATAGATAGATAGATAGATAGATAGATAGATAGATAGATAGATAGATAGATATTAGAGCTGTCAATCGTTTAAAATATTTAAATAGTTAACTTCTGATTAATCGCAATTTAATCACACATTTTTATCTGTTCTAAATGTACCTCAAAAGAAAACTTTTAAGTTTTTAATACTCTAATCAACATAAACATGGACAAATATTGATGCTTTATGCAAATGTATGGTTATTGTTATTGAAACCAAACTCAACCTAGAGCATGACGACAAAATATTCTTGTAAATGTTTCAAAGTAATTATAGTGTTTTACAAAAATTACAAAAATCACCAGGACACCATGCAGAACTTTTGCTTTGTTTCCACACGGACGGTTTTAATTGCTGGATGTGTGAATCAGTAATTTAATTTAGTGATTAAACATTAATTTATTAGTTTATTTTTTTATATCTAAATAAATGTGTTGCAAGGTTTTAATTTCACCTATTTTATGTTTATTTATATTTTTTGTTTAAACAGAAATGCTCGCTGCATTAATCACGTGTTAACAGAATGAGTGCCGTAAAAATGAATTTGAATTTTACAGCCCTATATATATATGTGGCTACCACAGCATTTTGCAGGGACATTCCATCTGGTTTTGACCTTGGTGAGACCACCATTTCTTTTTTATCAGAATTATGACAACAAACACCAGAGCGTGAAGGAGAAGCAGTTAACAAGCACTCAACACCTCTGAGAACTCCTCAAGATGGTTGGAAAACCATTCCAGGTGACTCCTTCATGAGGCTGACTGAAAAAAATGCCAAAAGTGTGTATCAAATCTGCCAACAAAACAAAGTGCCTACTTTAAAGAATCAAAAATTATATACTTGGTTATTTAATGTTTTTTTTTTTTTTACTTCATAATTCCATGACCTGTTTTTTCAGTTTGTATTAATGTTGGAAATAATAAAATATAGAAAAATGCCTTAAGGGGAAGGTTTGTCCAAAAGTTTGACTGGTTTTGTAAATATTCTAAAAACCTATGTAGGTTATAAACTCAACTAAATGTTGGGCATCATGTCTGTATCACATTGACTTCTTTATATATTTCATTGGGGATCCGATTTTATATTTATCAGAAGCAATGTAGCGCTTGTTTTTTTTATTTCCAACTCAAAACATCCATCTGCCATCTTTTGTTCCCTGTGTGTCTTTTTTGTTTTCCCGCCATCAGGTCGCTAAGAAAAACCAACATGGCGGCTGTGTGCAAAACAAAAACATCCGTGTTACGAAACCAACACCTCGTCTCGAGCTGATACACGCTTTCACAAAACGTGTATAAATACCCAAAGCTTAATAATATACACGCGAATTAAAATAGTCAAATCTAGTTATTGTTTTGTATTGTATTTCTTTATACGTGATTTAAGCACCAAAACGCGAACACAATTCAACTCAACCGCTTGACGGTTTAAAATCCATCCTCCAGCCAATAGCAAAGCACGGCGATCCAAATTGAGTTGAATCCTAAATCTAACCGTTCTCACTTCATAGGCGGCCTACTCAGGGTGTATGTTCATTACAGCATAGTGCACTTACCCGTTAAATGGAGCTCGATTTGGGAGTCGACCCTAGTTTAACCGTTTGTTACAGGAGGGACTTCCCGTTGCGTCTAGGAGCCAATAGGAGGAAAGCGTTAGATTTTTTGAACGCAATTCACCCAATCGGATATCAGGCTTGACCGTGAGGGAGGAGACTCTTGAGTGCGCTCTGGGACAAGTTTGTACGCCCTGCGCCATAGACAAAACAGCACCTAAGAGAAAGTTGTGCTTGTACTGGACGGAGTGAATATTCAACATATACAGGTGGGTCTTCTTTTATTTTAAACCTTTATAATTACAGGGCAGTGTTGTTTTTAAATAAGGGATCAGTTTTAGGTTTGTTTGGCGCTTCGTTAAAAAAAACTAAAATAAAAAAAATAAAAAATAAATAAAACATTTTGTCAGGATTTAAGCCGCAAAAGTAAAAATATAGGTGTTTGAGTTGGAATATGTAGTGAAAATCCAGTGAAGTGAATGCAATCGGAGTCGTGTAAAGCGTTAAAACGCTTTGCTGGGAAATGCGTAGTGGAGCGCGCGCTTGAGGTAAAAATTTTGTTAGCCATGTAGCAAAGAAAAGTCGCGCCAAAAAAGTCGAGATTAAAGTCTAAAAGTATTAAAAAATAACAATAAATAATCGATTGGGAAAGATTTCACGTTGGAATGAATAGTTTTTGACAATAAAAGTGATGTTTATTTAAGCCCTTTACTTGCCTGTAGATAATCTCCTCAGCCGTTTAGGCGGGAAATAAAATGGAGGCAGGACTGTGGTGTGTTAAAGCCGGAACTCGAGATCGGATTAAACCGGTTTAAACCTGTTCCTTGTTGACGGTCGTGCTGGTTTTATATGTATGTATATATCCACGTTATTGTATGATTATAATTTTTTTTTAAATACAAAAACATTTCAGAATCTTTTGAGGGGAAAAAAAAGTGATGGGGAAGGATCCGAACAAGCCGCGGGGAAAGACCTCGTCCTACGCCTTCTTTGTGCAGACGTGCCGCGAGGAGCACAAGAAGAAGCACCCGGACACTGCGGTCAACTTCTCCGAGTTCTCCAAGAAGTGCGCCGAGAGATGGAAGGTCAGGAAAACTATCTAATTACACTATTATATGGTACTATACTTAGACTTTGGACGTAGTTTGACTTCTGTGGTGTTTGTTTTTAATTCCTGATTAGTTTTAATGGATGTTCAATAGCGCCCCCTAGTTTTCATGATGAGAACCGTAGAAAGAAAGCGAACTTTTTTCTTCTTCTACGCATCCAAACCATGTCTCCTAAGGAGAAATCAAAGTGCACGGATTGTAAAAGTGACTTTCCACGTTTTTTCTCTCCACTCAGACCATGTCCCCTAAGGAGAAATCAAAGTTTGAGGATTTGGCCAAGACCGACAAGGTACGATACGATCGCGAGATGAAAAACTACGTGCCACCGAAAGGCACTGTCGTAAAAGGCAAGAGACAGAAGGACCCGAACGCACCCAAGAGACCACCGTACGTTCAAAACCACTCATACGCCTTGTTATAAGAGCTGATAGTTGCATTTCATTAACCAGTCCTTTTACCCCACAGATCCGCGTTTTTCGTCTTCTGCTCTGATCACCGGCCAAAGGTGAAAAGCGAGTACCCCGGCATCTCAATCGGTGACATCGCGAAAAAGCTGGGCGAGCAGTGGTCCAAACTGACAGCCAAGGATAAATCGCCGTACGAGCAGAAGGCCGGGAAACTGAAGGAGAAATACGAGAAGGTAACAATTTATTTACTTATTAAATCTTTTAGCCTTTTTCTCTTTTCTCGGTTGATTTACGCCGTTTGATTTCAGGATGTTGCCGCATACCGTGCCAAGGGAGCAAAGCCGGACGGTGCGAAGAAAGGTGGACCAGGGCGGCCAGCAGCCAAGAAGGTCGAAGTCACGGACGATGAGGACGACGATGAAGAGGACGAAGATGACGAGGACGAAGACGACGACGATGATGACGACGAGTAAATTTTTCAGGAATTTTGTGCCGATTCGTTTGCAATGTGAAAAAGCGTTTCCTTTTTTTCTTTTTTTTCCTTTTTTAATAAATTGACTTTTTTTCTCCAAAACATGTACAGAGATGTGTATAGATGAAATACATATTCAGGTCATGTACTGTTTTGTAAATTTAACAGCTGGTTTTGTTAAGCACTGCCTCTGGTCGTTTTTTTTTGTTTTTCCTTCGAGCTGTGGTTTCTCTCTTGTCTTGATGAAATTTGTCTCCACTGGCATTGTAAGAAAATGAGGAACACTGATGTGTAGTTGAAGCCTCAAAACCATTTTTTTTTAAGACGAGCTTTTGAAATGTGTAGACGTTTTTTTATAATAAAATTTTGTATATTATCTTCAGATTGTTTGGTTTATTCAATGGCCCTGGTGTAAATATTAAGCTAATTTACATCTGATTTGGATCAAATACATTACAGCAACTTTAGTGTGTGTGGAGATGGACATGATCCTACCCCAGTTTCCTACTGTAGCGGTCCCTGACCTTTCTTACACCATGGACCAGTTTCATCATCTTTTTTTTATGGACTCTGTGTTGGGGATGTAACACAAAAAGGTGCATATTATACAATCAGAAATTGTCAAAATGTGTGCAAGTCCAATAGACTGGAAAAAGTTTGCTGGTAATCATGTGGTTTAACTCAGGCAGTGGTGAATTAGCTGATTAATACTAAAGTGTGCAGAACGGAGAAAACCCAACAGAGCAAAATCTCCATTTGTGACACAATGTCACAAAGTAAAAAAAAAAATGTGGTGGCTCCAGCGGTTAAGGCGCTGAGTTGCGGATCGGAAGGTCTGGGGTTCAAGCCCCGGTATTGCCAGGCTGCCACTCTTGGGCCCTTGAGCAAGGCCCTTAACCCTCTATGCTCCGGGGGTCCCTTACGAGGGAAATATCAAGGTCCGGGACGTCGGAGTGACGTGGGGCTGCCTTCCCGTGGTCTCACTACCTGCAGGAGGGACCGTAAGGGACGGTGCTGAGAGGATTGGGCAGCAGTCGAAGGCGGGGGCCTGCTTAGACTGCTGCCCCCACGACCCGAATTACGGATAAGAAAATGAATGAATGAATGTAAAATGTTCTGGTACTTCGTGTACTTTGGGTATTTTGACCCGAATTACGGATAAGCGGGAGAAAATGAATTAAAATAAATATATATATATATTAGTATGGTGCTTCTAAAACTAGCAAGAAAGAGATCTTTACTTTAAGGTTTGATGTGGGCCTTGAAGACATTTAGATATGGCATGGGATGGTCAGGTTTAGATATGGAGATGTAGAAACCTGACCGCAAGAAGGTTGATGGACACCTGAACACTATGTATTATTCATCTTTTAATTCATGCTCTTATTATTCTAGTACGTGTCACTCCCACCAGTGAGGAGTCATCTCTTGACTCTTCTAATCGGAGTCGTTCTTTTATCACGTGACTCCCAAACACGATGAGCAATTCATCTCGCGAGTCTTCTGGTCCGAGTCTTTTATCACGTGACTCCCGCAGACGCTACACAATGCAAAAGATCAGTTTTTTAATTTCGTCTGAATCGTGAGATTATTGTTAGAATAATTACGGCCAGTGAACTAACGACACGGACCAGAAGATATGAGACGTGAAGCCTCTCGTTCTGTTTACCGTCATTTCTCCTTCGTCACATTTTTTTGAT
>NC_139577.1:32144400-32251900 GCF_946808225.1 Silurus aristotelis | reverse complement strand
TTTCCTGCTTTTAACACGTCAATTTTGAGGAAAAAGTCTTCACTTGCTGCCTAATAAATATCTCCACCCACTAGCAGGAGCCATGATGAGAAGATCACCAGTGTTTTCACTTCCACTCAATGTTATAATGTCATAATGTAATGTCTGGTTGGTGTATATAATATTCATAGTTCACATAAAAGACACAATGTGAATAAATTCCAGATTCATCTTAAAACACGAATGCAGCCACTTCTCACCTGATTCCCCCCCATCCTGTGGCACGGTCCGATCTCCACGCTCCCCCCGTTGGTGTGTCCCATGCTGTCAATGCAGTAATTTGTTTCATATCCACGGATCTGAAATCAGAGACGCCTTCACTTTATATGAACTCGGCTCCGCCCACTTATATCGTACTCTATATAACGTGCTGCGTATGAACTTCCTGTAGTGCACCGTTGCTGAGCCACGCACCTCGCCCCACTCCACGTTTTTCGGAGGCAGTGGGTAGTGGACGGGGATGTCGTAAGCCACCTCCTCCATGAACCACTTGAAGCTCTTGCAGCGATGCTCTTCCCTGAACTTCTTCAGAGGGCTGATGTCTCCGTAAGCCAGGGTGAGCGTCTCGGGGCGGCTGGCGTAAAAATAATCTTTGTACTCGTCCCACCACACCTCCACCACCCGCACGTAATTCTGTACAAGCGAACGAAAACAAACCAGACCAACAAGGCTCCAGTTAATATACAAGAGGTTTGTGGTTTGTTCAAAAACATTCTATACAATTGTGTGCTTCCAAGTCTGCAGAAAAAACACATGTGGCTCAAAAAGCCAGGTGTCCCAAAACTTCTGTATTCCAATCAAAAAAAATAAATAAATTGTAACATAAACCAAACCTTAAGTGTGGGGGAGGAGCCGACATGAGCAGGGGGTGGGTTTCCGGCCCACCCCTGCAGACGGTAGATGTGTCCTACACGAGAGCAGGGAGTGAACAGTAGCTGCCCTCCGCACTGCCAGATCTGAACACACACACACACACACACACACACACACACACACACACACACACACACACCTAAATGTACAGTTCATTCAGATATCATTACATAAGCTCCAGACTAATTATAAGACTTCTTTACCTTGTACGATATCTCAAAGTTCTCTCCACCCCAGATCTGAAGACCAGGATCATAGAGGCCCAACTCGAAGAAGAAATCTCGTTCTATAGCAAACAGCCCACCGGCCATCGCAGGAGACCTCACACACACACACACACACACACACACACACACACACAGTAAACCTCATGCACTATGTAAAATCCCCTTAGACTGGTGTCCCATGAGACGTGCTCCTTAAAGTAACTGGACTAATCTATTCAGTTTTTCATAACCTGTTTCAGTTCCATTCTCGATCATATCTAAGACACTCAGGTGTGAACATTTTAGACCCAATGTTTTACAAGCACGCCACTGCTGCTGCCACACACACACACACACACACACACACACACACACACACACACACACACACACACACACACACACACACACACACACACACACAGCAAGCCTTTACATTTTCAGAAAGTTTAGACACTAAAACAGCCGTAGTGGAAATTATATTAATAATAAGGTTATAGAACACAGCAGCTTGTATGTTAAGATTTAATGGAACAGTAAACACCGGTAAACACCATGAATTGTGCGCCGTGTCATTACATGGTGTAAAACAGGCTTTGTAAGATATCTCAGACCGGACACTGCTAGGTCCTTGAAGATGTGAGGGAAAGTAAAAGGAAACGTCTGTAATATAACACGGTGCACACAGTCTGTTCGTGAATCAGCTGCTGTTTTGGACGTTTAGGTTTATGAAAATTTGTATTTGCCATTCTAAATATCAGGTCAGTCTGCTCCACCCACACCTGGGTTAATGTGTGTTTAGACAGCTACGTAAGCATGGGGCTGGGTTTGTTTCAAAATGGAGTTCCAGGGAGCTGCGGAGTGAGGTCCTTTTCATTAGGCGTATCTTCCGAACAATACGTAATACATACCTTGTTAAAACGAGAAACCAATTGCTGAAAATTTATCATATATAACGATCCGAATTGAGCCTTACAATGAACGCAAAACAAACAGATGTCATTTTCACTAATGTCTTACTGTCCGGAAAATACTTTTTCATCAATCTTTATTTCGGAGTGATTCGGGGTTTATGAATACATGCGATAAAAGCAAAGCAATTAAAGCAACTAATTAGCATACATTTGAATAATTTGCATTAGAACACTAATTGGTATAAATTGCATTGCAGGCCAGCAGTAATGTACTGGATTATTCAGAGCGTGTCAAAAGTGTGGAAACACCCGTGTCTTTTATATTTTTAATTTTAATTTTTACTTTTATAGATGTTTCTTTTGTTTCTATGCAACCAAATAGATAAAAGGCAAAAAAACACAAGATTTAAACAATGAATGAGTGGAAGAAAGTTCTGTGGAGTCCAAATGTGACATTTGTATCTCTAACAGAAAAACCCGTGTAAGACGGAGAACAGGAGAGAAGATCAGACTATTTTTTTTTTTTAGAAACACTTTTGACAGGCGCTGTAGCGGTTAAGCTTGTTAAAATAATTATAATTTTTTTTTTTTTATGAAAGAAAGATCGAGTTTGAAAGCACAATGCACATGCCCACCCACCACCAATCTGATAATTAATACATATCACCAATTTCTTTGAAATTAAGTTGTAAATTACCGATAAGGCTCAGTTTTAGTTAATCTCATGTCCTTCTCTCGGCTACCGAGCGGCACTCGCTTCCACAGCATGCTCCAGTCCCATGCTCCTCTGGCAAAGCCATCCTCGTCCCCCCCGCCCTGGGGCTCGATGGAGTAGGTCTGACCATTAATGGAGTCAATGAGTGGCACCGTGCACACCGTTCTAACAGCAGCGATGGAAGATGAAGGGAAAGAGGGAGAGGACAACCCATGCAAACGTAACCCACACACATTCACGCATTCGCACACAATCGCAGCCACAGAGATGGAAAAGGGTGGGGAAAAAAAACACACACGACACACAACAGAAGAGAGACGGGGGGTGGGGGAGGGTTTAATGACCATGCTGCACGGCAAACTCGTTTACCGATAAGGCTCGGTCTTTTGCTTTCTCTTCTTCTTCTCCCTGCTGTTGAGCGGAACTCTTTTCCACAGCAGGCTCCAGTCCCAGGCTCCTCGCGCCAGGCCGTCTTCATCCCCTCCCTGCTGAGGCTCTATCGTATAATCATTGCCATCTACGTAATCTATCAGAGGCACCGTGCAGACCGTTCTGCAAAAGGTCAACACAGCGCCTGTGTTATCCTGCGTGACGGACAGGAAGTACAGTCGGAAGCATTATCTAACCCATTTCAGGCATGGTCTTAAAAGCTATCATAGCCGAGTGAGGATTCAGACCTCGGCTGTGCGTCCGCGAGAAATCCTGCGTTTCATTCAAATAGAGACATCTAGTTAATGTCAAAACAAATGGAGGTAAATATATTCAAACAATAGTACAGGCCTGGGTAACTGCACCAAGGCAAAGAATTTGAAATAACATCAGTGTAGTCTAGGGGTATAACGGTACACGTGTTCGTAACGATTTTATTCAGTACAGCGCTTTCAGTTCGGTGCACGTGTGTACCGAATGCAATCCTTTTTACGTGTGGAACATAGTTAAAATCTGAGTTCCTATGGGAACGCATTAATGATGGACCGCATGTTTACACCTGGAATTTTCACTGTTACGGTAAAACCCTGTTGTACGAGCAACCTATAGTACGAGCAAACGGAGATACGAGCGAACTTACTCGTAAAATTTCGAAGGCACGACCAAACCCATGCTGCCGGTTCACGTTTTTCGGCGGAGGGTCGCATCAGTCGCTTAGTTGATGACGTATCACTCGGTCGCTCTCGTTGTTCAGTGCAGCAAAAACGTAACTTTTTTTAGTGTTATATTTTTATTTCACTAGAAATCTTGAAAAATGTCCCCCAAGAAAATCAGTGATGGTGCTGTGAAAACGAAAGTAAATAGAATTACCATGGAAACCGAGGAGGTTACGAGCGTGGTGCGCGTCTCACACTCGCAATCAACCACTACCACATGGGTAAGTGTTCAATTATGTTTACATTACGGTCATTTGCGGTGTATTTGTTTGTTAAAATAAGCTACAAATACTTTTTAAGTGCAGAAATAAGCGATCGGATGAGATCATGGAAAGGATTCGATCAGAATTACTGCCAATTAAATCGATAAAAAAATATAAATAATAATATATTAAAATGATAAAATAAAAGAAAGTGTATTGCTTTAATTTATTCGATAAAATTTGTATATATTTATTTATTATTAATTATTTATTATTGAATATTATTGAATCAAGCAGACATTTTATGGTAAATTTTTTAAATAAACTCGAATCTGTTGATGTTCACAAATGTTAATAATAATAAACTGCTTTAATAAAAAAACGACAAGCAATTTTATGTTTTGCGTTTCTTCCCCCAAACTTCAAATGAAATTGAACAGAAATGGGATTTAAAAACCGAGGTACGTACCGAACCCGGGAATTTTGTGTACCGTTACACCCCCTAATGTAGACGTAAAATTCTCCTTAATTTACTTATAATTATGGACAAATAGTTCGAAAAGCCGTACCGGTCTTTGGATATGGGGGCCACGAGCGGAGCGTACCAATTTATCCCCACTTCACAATGAGCATCCAGGTAGATCAACACCTGAAGAAAGTTAGATATGATCACATACACAATCACACAGAGGACAAACACTTACATCTAAATGAACAGTTTGTCTATAGCGCACACACACACACACACACACACACACACACACACACACACACACACACACACACACACACACACACACACACACACACACACACGATACCTGTCCCAGACTGGCTTTCCGTGCTCCTATACTCCTTGCTTGTATCAGCCCTTCTCTCTTTTCATTGCGGAACAGCTTGACCAGGCCATTCCACTGTTTAATGTACTCCTCTAACCTCTCCTTCAGGTGAACTAGAAAGAGAGAGAGAGAGAGAGAGAGAGAGAGAGAGAGAGTGAGTGTGTGTGTGTGTGTGTGGGTATGTAAAATTCACTGATACCATATCCGAGGACATCCAATACCAAATATAGCTATAAAAACAACAACAAAAAAAAGTCGGGTGTCCCAATACTTTTGGCGCTAGAGTGCACGTAAGGAATGCTGCGATTCAGAACAAGCTGCTACACGAACGTTTATACAGGAAGAGTGTGTGCAGTGGCAGGATGCTGGCCAGGGATAATTAATACCACAGATTTGAATAGTTTATAATTAGATGAATTGCTGAGGAACGTCAATGAGACAAATGAGTTCCTGTTACAACTGCAACTTTTTCTCTCCCAAACATATAGACACACACACACACACACACACACACACACCTTGTTAATTCCCTGAGAAAACTAAAATCATAACCGAGACTGAAACTTCCTTCTACATCACTTTTACATAAACGTCCTCCAACAACAACAAAAAAACCAAGATTATTAACTGTGACACATTTCCAGCATTCGGCAGACTCCCTTTTACACAGAGAGACTTACAACGGATCAGTTGAGGGTTAAGACACTTGCTTAAGGGCCCAAAAGTCGCAGCTTGGCGATTCTGGGCGCCTTCCTATTAGTAACCCAGAGCCTTGACCGCTGAGTGAGTTACTACTCCATGTTACAGCTGGAACGAATCAGACTGTTATATTAAAATAACACACATGTTCTGACCAATCAGATTCGAGTTTATTTCATCTTGTTCTGTTCTGTGTTTTGTGAGTGTGAAGATTTTGTACACATTTCCTCTCAGGTTGGTTTTGAAAAGCACCTAGTAATCCAGGTGGTAACTTATTGGTTGAAGCACTGGGTTACTGATCAGAAGGTTAGTGGTTTCGAGTTCTGGTATTGCAAAGCTGCCACTTTTGGGGCCCTTGACCATCAGAGCTCCAGGGGGCGCTGTATCATTTTTGGCCCTGCACTCTGACCCCTGCTTCCTAACATCACTGGGATATATGAAGCCATCCCAACAATGGAGTCTTTTCTCTGTTGCGTTCAAGGAAGGGCTTCTGATCCCTAGCTCAGGTCGGAAGATCGCAGATTGAACCCCGGTATCACCAAGATCCCTATTGGGCCCTTGAGCAAGGCCCTTAACCCTTTGTGCGCTGCTGTATCATGGCTGGATCCACCATAGCAGACGATTCCCACTCTGGTAAGAACGTGAGCGGTGAGGTGTGTGTTCTCGGTGTATCCGTGACCACCGTCCGTGCACGTGATACCTTTGTTGCTGAAGTCGTCGATCATGACGATCTCGGCGAGGTATTTGGGCGGCGTCCTCTTGATGACGCTGTGCACGGTCCTCATCAGAGTGGACCAGCCCTCGTTATGGAACACGATCACCACGCTCGACGTCAGCAGGTTCTCGTCGTAGTGCCAGTACTTACACCTAAACACACACACACACACACACACACACACACACACACACACACACACACACACACTTTATATACACGGATGTAACTACAGTGGTTATATATCACAGTTAAGAGTGAAGTGTGTGTGTATGCAAGTTTCATAGACGCTTGCACACACAAACAAGATGAAGGGCTCAGTATGCTGCTGCTGCTGTAACAGGATCCACACACACACACACACACACACACACACACACACACACACACACACACAGAGGAAGGCAGCAAGTTACTCATGGTTTCCTCTCTGTGGAACACAACACTGCCAAGCCCAGTGCCATTTCCTCTTTTTTTTTTCCTCACACACTCTCACTTACTCTGCAGTTTGAGAAGTGTGTACTCAACGCACACACACACACACACACACACACACACGCGCACGCACACGCACAAAGTTAGACATAAACTCCACAGCCTGGGTTTATTTTAAGCCTCTGTAAGCTCTACCAGATCAGACACAATCAGTGAAGAAAGGTGTGTGTGTGTGTGTGCGTGCGCGTGTGTCTATGCGTGTGTCTATGCGTGTGTCTATGCGTGTGTCTATGCGTGTGTCTATGCGTGTGTCTATGCATGATATAACAAACAACTCGGGCGTTACGCAGAGTGAAAAAAAGCTCGAGTGTGTGCCGTTTAATAATTGACTAATCTTACTGATCATGGGGACACACTTGTGTAAATACAAGACCCTATCAAAGCACACTTGTGCTCTTCATAAACGTGTTTGTGTGTGTGTGTGTGTGTGTGTGTGTGTGTGTGTGTACAAATCTGACACACTCTTGCATCCTGTGGCAGGAATTAAGACACAGCATTTATTTAGATAACCTGTGCCACAAGTCAGACAGACGGAAAATGAGACTCAAGGAACTAGTTTGTATACACACCAATAAAATATACTAAATGGACATACATTTGTGGACACCTGGTTCTTGTCGGACATACGTGCTTGATGAACATCATATGGGACCCATACGTGCTTGATAAACATCATACAGGACCTATACGTGCATGTTGGACATCATACAGGACCCATATGTGCTTGTTGGACATCATACAGGACCTAAATGTGCTTGTTGGACATCATACAGGACCCATATGTGCTTGCAGGAAGAGCTACTAAAGACCTTTTTTTGACTCTGTGGTGGCCTTAATCATCAGTGCAGATTGGGAAGTCCAGCGTTTGCATGCATATTAGCTTCAGACCAAAACTAAATGTTTGTAATCATCCAGTTTATACACATTTCCCCACATATCTCAGCAATTCCTTGGTGATTTTCCAACTTGGCATATTTCCAACATTTCCCAGATGAAGTTTCCATTGAAAGTTTCTGGAAATTTACCAGACATTTTCCACCACTTTGCAACCCTGAGCATACAAGAACATTGCAAACTGTTGTGTGCTAACATTGAAGAACCACTTACAAGTACCACGGTCAGAGGTGAACATAGTTTTGGCTACATATCCACCAAATCAATAGAAAGGTCAAGTCAAGTCCAGATGTTTTTATTGACATTTCTACCATATATATATATATATATATATATATATATATATATATATATATATATATATATATATATATATATATATATATATATATATACAGTGAGGAAAATAAGTATTTGAACACCCTGCTATTTTGCAAGTTCTCCCACTTAGAAATCATGGAGGGGTCTGAAATTTTCATCGTAGGTGCATGTCCACTGTGAGAGACATAATCTAAAAAAAAAAATCCAGAAATCACAATATATGATTTTTAAACTATTTATTTGTATGATACAGCTGCAAATAAGTATTTGAACACCTGTCTATCAGCTAGAATTCTGTCCCTCAAAGACCTGTTAGTCTGCCTTTAAAATGTCCACCTCCACTACATTTATTATCCTAAACTAGATGCACCTGTTTGAGGTCGTTAGCTGCATAAAGACACCTGTCCACCCCGTACAATCAGTAAGAATCCAACTACTAACATGGCCAAGACCAAAGAGCTGTCCAAAGACACTAGAGACAAAATTGTACACCTCCACAAGGCTGGAAAGGGCTACGGGGAAATTGCCAAGCAGCTTGGTGAAAAAAGGTCCACTGTTGGAGCAATCATTAGAAAATGGAAGAAGCTAAACATGACTGTCAATCTCCCTCGGACTGGGGCTCCATGCAAGATCTCACCTCGTGGGGTCTCAATGATCCTAAGGAAGGTGAGAAATCAGCCCAGAACTACACGGGAGGAGCTGGTCAATGACCTGTAAAGAGCTGGGACCACCGTTTCCAAGGTTACTTTTGGTAATACACTAAGACGTCATGGTTTGAAATCATGCATGGCACGGAAGGTTCTCCTGTTTAAACCAGCACATGTCCAGGCACGTCTTAAGTTTGCCAATGACCATTTGGATTATCCAGAGGAGTCATGGGAGAAAGTCATGTGGTCAGATGAGACCAAAATAGAACTTTTGGGTCATCATTCCACTAAACATGTTTGGAGGAAGAAGAATGATGAATACCATCCCTACTGTGAAGCATGGGGGTGGTAGCATCATGCTTTGGGGGTGTTTTTCTGCACATGGGACAGGGCGACTGCACTGTATTAAGGAGAGGATGACCGGGGCCATGTATTGCGAGATTTTGGGGAACAACCTCCTTCCCTCAGTTAGAGCATTGAAGATGGGTCGAGGCTGGGTCTTCCAACATGACAATGACCCGAAGCACACAGCCAGGATAACCAAGGAGTGGCTCTGTAAGAAGCATATCAAGGTTCTGGCGTGGCCTAGCCAGTCTCCAGACCTAAACCCAATAGAGAATCTTTGGAGGGAGCTCAAACTCCGTGTTTCTCAGCGACAGGCCAGAAACCTGACTGATCTAGAGAAGATCTGTGTGGAGGAGTGGGCCAAAATCCCTCCTGCAGTGTGTGCAAACCTGGTGAAAAACTACAGGAAACGTTTGACCTCTGTAATTGCAAACAAAGGCTACTGTACCAAATATTAACATTGTCTTTCTCAGGTGTTCAAATACTTATTTGCAGCTGTATCATACAAATAAATAATAAAAAAATCATACATTGTGATTTCTGGATTTTTTTTTTTTAGATTATGTCTCTCACAGTGGACATGCACCTACGATGACAATTTTAGACCCCTCCATGATTTCTAAGTGGAAAAACTTGCAAAATAGCAGCGTGTTCAAATACTTATTTTCCTCACTGTATATATATCTCTGACGCAGTACACAGTGAAATGAAACAAAGTTCCTCCAGAACCCTGGCACTACACCACACAACACAGCGCTACACCACACAACTCAGCGCTACACCACACAACACAGCGCTACACCACACAACACAGCGCTACACCACACAACTCAGCGCTACACCACACAACACAGCGCTACACCACACAACTCAGAGCTACACCACACAACTCAGAGCTACACCACACAACACAGCGCTACACCACACAACACAGCGCTACACCACACAACACAGCGCTACACCACACAACACAGCGCTACACCACACAACACAGCGCTACACCACACAACACAGCGCTACACCACACAACACAGCGCTACACCACACAACACAGCGCTACACCACACAACACAGAGCAGCAACACAGAGCTGCAAAACACAACACAGAGCTACACCACACAACTCAGAGCTACACCACACAACACAGAGCTACACCACACAAGTGTGGGACAGTGTGGGACAAATACACAAAACAGAAAATCGCGCCACCAGTAAACCTGCTGTTTAATGTGTTATACAGTACAATATGCAAAAGAGTGTACTTGTAAACACGAGTGTACTTATAAACACAAACACAATGTTGTGAACAGCATGTTAACAGTATAATATGATTAAATATAAATATAATATGGGTGGTGGAATGAATTGAGATGAGCAACGAGTGTGTGTGAGTTTTGTGAGGTGTGTTAGATCCTCTTTAAGGATTTATTAATACACAATATGGACAAAAGTATTGGGACACCTGACTTTTCCAGCCACATGTAGTTCTTCTCCAAAATGGTACTACAAAGATGGCGGCACACGATTTATGGCGTCCCTGGATGACATTTTTCCATCCTTTGAACTAGGAGACCCAATTCTGTTCCAGTACGACAATGCTCCTGTGCTCAAAGCCAGCATTAGATGTGCTATAATAAGATTTTGCATTCACTTCAACTTGGAAACCCAAACCTGTTCCAGCATGGTGATGCCCCTGTGCACAAAGTGAGCTCCATGAAGATCTGGTTTACATGCTTCAAAGAGGAAGATCTTGCTGCTATAGAGCTCTGATCTCATCCCTACTGAACACCTTTGGGATGAATGTGAACGCTGACTGCACCCCAGGTCTCCTCACCTACATCAGTACCTGCCTTTCATAACACTCTTGTGGCTGATAAACACAAATATCCATAAACACACAACAAAATCTAGTGGAACATCTTCCCAGAAGAGTGGAGGGAATTAGAAGAGAAAATTGGGACAATGTGGAATGCGATGCTCAAAAATCACATACTGAACTTATGACCAGGTGACCCAATACTGTTGGAAATATAGAATATGATCAAACGAAATGGAGCTCAGCATCTGGTGCCCTCACGCCTACACCCAAACTCGGTTTAGAGAAGAACCACATATGGCTGAGAAAGTCAGGTGTCCCAATATTTTTTGTCCATATAGTGTACGTATTCACTTTCATGAAAACAAACTGATTTGTCCTTATTTGTAATTGACTCGAGACTTTATACTGAGCTTCAAATGATTGCTGTTACAGTAGTTACTGGTGGTCTTCAGAAAAGAGGAACCACAAGATAAGAAGTGCCTCAAGACCTTCATAGGGTCGTGCATCTCCATAACTGCAGATGTGATTCGCATCTTGATGCAAATCTTGAACCATCAGCCTAAACTGTGTTTGAGAGAAATTATAGCGCGCGCACGCACACACACACACACACACACACATTAGGCGTGTGAAGTTACACAAAAGGTCACGGTTCGGTTACATTTCTGTACAGTTAGAGGCAGAAATGCAAACCTTAAAACTGCTGGCTTTTTTTTTTTAACTGTTTATTATTAATAACATTTGGGAACATCAACAGTTTACATTTTAAAAACAGCTTTTAATAAAATGGCTGCTTGGTTGAAAGAATATTTTAGAATATTGTGTCAGCAAATAAACTTTTCTTTAAACGGATGCGTCGCGTCGTTAACGTTAAAAAGTGACTGAAGTGTACCTAGACCAGAAGTACGAATTCTCGGGTTGAGAAACCCTCTGGTTTTTCCTTCTCCAGAGGAGCAGAAATGCTCTTATTAGTGTGTTTGCTGTTTTAGATCACAGTGTGAGACCCAGGCGACAGAACAGGTAGAGCCGCTTGCCTCCATGACGTCCTGGCCCTTATGCAGGTTTACAGTCAAGTCTGCACCTGAACTAACGAGTCTCGTTGGAGAGAATCTGCTGCTAACAACAAACACACACACACACACACACACACACACACACACACAGACACACACACACAAACTCCTGGAGCGAAGAACCGACAGAAGAGCAAACGAGCCGAACAAAGCGTGGGCGACGGTGAGAAAAGAAAGGAGAGTGTACGTGAACGAGAAAGCAAAAGAGCGAGAAATTACAGTGTGTGTGTGTGTGTGTGTGTGTGAAGGCTTTTTGAGTAACATGGGTGTGTGTGCGTGTGTGTGGCAGCGAATAAAGGAGCAAATGCGAGAAAGACAATTTGTGTAATGGAGATGACCTCGCTTTGTAAAAGGCTGTGTGAAAAGTGTAAGCGTGTGTGTGTGTGTGTGTGTGTGTGTGTGTGTGTGTGTGTGTGTGTGTGTGAGTGGGGGGGGAGTTGGATCAGAAAGCTTCCGGTCCAAGATGTAGCCTGGAAGAACACAACAGGAAAAGAGTTTTAGGAAAAGGTGAAAAAGAAATTAAAGTACAATACATCATCCACACACACACACACACACACACACACACACACACACACACACACGAATCACAGCCTATTTCCTTTCTATATTATTCAACAGTGACGCATCTTTTTTTTTTTTTTTTATAATCTTTTGTGTGCCGGTTCTGAATATACCGATAGCGAGAATATACACAACTAAACTCATGTTCATTGTTTCATTTCCACAAAAATAAAAAAAAAACAGCTAAAAATTTCAACAAAAAAAATAAATAAATTAAAGGATGCAAACAATGAATGTTTGATTTACATGCTACATCCTCAGCATGTACTAGCATCATTGGCTGGTTAGCAAAACTGCATAGCGTGTTTCATGCTCCTAGTACGCTAGGACGTTTTGGAGACAAGGTGAGGGAGGTGAGATTGAGATGGTTTGGACATGTGCAGAGGAGGAACATGGGGTATATCAGTAGGAGAATGCTGAGGATGAAGCCACCAGGAAGGAGGTTCATGAATGTGGTGAGGGAAGACATGCAGGTAGTTGGTTTGAAAGAGGCAGATGTAGAGGACAGGGAGGTGTGGAGACGGATGATCTGCTGTGGCGCCCCCTAACGGGAGAAGCCGCATACATACATTATATATAAAGATTTAAGTTTAATTTTCCATGACTCATGTGGGACACAGGAGCACATCGGGGGCAGGGATTGGAATAGTGAACAATGTCTGAGAGATCCTGTAAAGGTTTATTCTGTTCTTATTTCATTGTGTTAATAAATTTTTTTATTGCTTTTCAATGCACCGATGTTTGCAAATCTTTGCAAATTTATTTAAGATAAAAAAGGAAGTACAAAAAAAAAAAAAAAAAAAAAAAAAAAAAAAAAACTATTCATGGTCGTTGCCATGACACTCAAAAATGGGCTCAGGCGCATCCTGTTTTCACTGATCATCCTTAAGATGTTTCTACAAATTTCTGGTGAATTCAGTTGATTGGACATGATTTGGAAAGACACACACCTCTCACACACAGGTGATGGACTGCCATAAACCACCGAAAAAGTGTTAAAGTGGTAATTAAGCACATGGAAAATGCTTATATTATTATAATTATTCTTTTTTTATACACTGTGTGGATAAAAGTATTGGGACACCTGACATTTCCAGCTGTTTTAGCTCATCCCTGAACTGTGACCATCAGTAACTGTCCTTAACCGAGCCCTAAGTTAATTTTTTTTAAGCCAAATATCGCTAAACTTGCACTTCCATATACCTAAAAGAAATCAAATCTGTTTTATGTCTGTGGTACAATCCAAGTGAGATTCATAGCAATAAAAGAAAGCTGATTGGCTGTTGCATGTTGGTCTCATTTGTAGTCGTTTTACATTATATTTGGACCAGCGAAAGAAAGAACTACAACACCACAACATTCTAAAGTGCTGCAGGAGCATTTCAATTAGCGTGAGAAGCAGCGTTACATGGACATCGGAAAATTAAGACCTAGAACAGCGAGTTTAAGACTTTTTAAGGCCCTGTGCTAATGGTAGTGTTCAGGTTTCCTATTACTTGAAACAACTAGGAGACCCGAACCTGGTCCAGCATGACGGTGCTCCTGTGCACAAAGCCAGCCTAATGAAGATTATGCTTTACATAGGTTGGAGCAAAGATCTGAAGTGGTCTGCTCTAGGGCTCTGATCTCAACCCTTGAACGTGATGAAGAGGAACATTAACTGCACCATAGGCCTTCACTCTTAAATCTATATATGTAATGTAAATGCATAATTAATTGTTTGGCTACAGGCCTCCAAGTTCACCAGCCTATAATAAATCCTGCAACTGAGTATTAAACGAGTATTTATCTCTGGTAAGTTCGGACATAATTGTTTTGTCTTTTATACAAATATATGTGTAGTGTGCATTCTTGGAGAAAAGTCTCTGATGCAATCCTGGCTGGAATTAAGAAAGACAGGGCAGACAGCACCACCTTCTGGTGAGGTTGTGTATTAAACTAATTTTCTGACTGGAACTGGATTATATAGTGACTGTCAAAAGTGTGGAAACACAGTGTTTTGTGTTTGTTTTTTTTTTTATAAACATACAAATAGTCCTTTTGTTTCTATGCAACAAACTAGATAAAAGGCAAAAACACAAGAACTGGACAGTGAAAAACTGAAAGAAAGGTGTAAGAACTTGTGTAAGACTAAGAACAGAGAGATGTTAGAAGAATCACCCTAACAACCAAATATCGAGGTGGAAGTGTAATGGTTTGGGGATTTTTTTGGAGCAGGGAATGTTGGAGACTTATTCTAGAAAGTGTAAGGAATCCTGAACCAACATGGCAACCATTCCATACTTCAGCACCATGTAGTTCCGTCTGGACTGTAGCTCATTGGAACAGACTTCCCCATACAACAAGACAATGAGCCGAAGTTCTTTAAGCGTTATTTAGAGAGCAAACAGTCATTTGGAGTGATATCTATCATGGAACGACCTGCCCAGTCACCACACCTAAATCCTGTTAAACTGTTCTGGGATGAACTGGAGAGTAAAGAAATCTCCAACTAGTGAAGAACAACTTTGGCAAGAGACACGGCAAAGTATTTCAGCTGAATGGAGAAACGAACTGAGTGTCGAAAGTGTGTAAAGCTGTTCCTCATGCTAAAGGCAGGATATTGCAATGAAAATAAATCAATGAAAGCGAAACATCTGGACATTTATATATTCGTTTGGTGAAAGGAAATCTTCATAGCATTAAATTTCCCAGATGGTCAGATAGAAACAAAAGGAACATGCACGTGTCTGTGAAAAACCATAAATGACAAGGTGTTTTATGACCCATTAATGAATAGAGGTCAACCGATGAATCAATTTAGCAGACTGATCGGCACTGATAGTTAAATGTTGGAACGATGGGCAAATATCCATACGGATAGTTTTTCCGTGTCGCGATAGTTGGAGAGCGGCCTCTAGAGGTGAAAAGCTGATGCCATGTGCTGTTTATTGGAAGCGTCTTTTTATTCATTTGGAGTGTTGCGCTTTGTTTCAGTTTGAATGCGAGTCTCATTTTGCTCAATATTTATGAATATAATTTATTTCCTTCAGCACATGTTCATGATTTGGTAAATTTTTTACTTACACGAGTAACATTTTTTGGTATCTTTTTTTATCCAGTATCCATTTTAAAAACCATCGGTTGGTTCATCGGTTATCGATGTGCTAAAATCCAACTTGTCCACCGGTACTGGTAAAATCAGTCGATCATTACTGCAGTATAAAAATCTGCCAGTATGGATATAAAATTTGACATGCAAAATCGTAGGCAAACTCGTACCATAAAGCTCCGCTAAACACGCCAGCTATGTTTCAGGTTTTTTTTTTAGCACATTTCTGTTGCAGATTTGTCTGATAAACACCGCTGTGACGTCATCCAACGCGTTTCTGATGGCCATAAATGCTCCCAGAGGATGTTGGGAAAGAGCGTGACGTGCATCTGCTCTGTTAACTCTGAGGAACAGGGCGGACATTTCCGTAATTGTAGAACTCGTCTGGTTAGTCTGTGCCCTTGTACACGCCATTGATGTGCAACATGAGAAACCTGCTGAGGTAAAACATGTGCTAAATACCAAACGAACATTATTCCAATGCATCTCAGGGTGTGTGTGTGTGTGTGTGTGTGTGTGTGTGTGTGTGTGCGCATATGCATAGAGCCTAGCAAAGACAGAAGACTTGTGGACATCATCCTTCTCCTCTCAAGGGAACATTTAAAGGAATACTTCACCCAAAATCATTAAATATGTTAAACATTAACAATGTGCTAATTTGTTGCTTTCCTTCCTATTGCTAGTGCAGCTTCAAGTGCATTTAACTGAGGAAAACAAAAAGCACGAACAGCCACGCTCACGGTCACATTAATGCGACCTCCCAGTCTAGATACAACGAAGAGGTTTAGTGAGATTAAAGCTTTAACAGCTACTTCAGGGCAAATACAGATACAGTATTTATCAAACCTTTAACAACTCGCAAGTAGAGAAATGTACTCGTGGTCCATTTTACAAAACTTATCATTTAGGGGTCGGAAAAACTACACTATATGGACCAAAGTGTTGAAACATCAGACTTTCTAATTCAGATGTGGTTCTTCCTCAAACTGTTACCACAAAGTGGGATGTACACAGTTGTACAGTGTGTTTTAGTATGCAGTAGCATACTAGTGTTTATTAACGTAGTTTATTATTATTAAAGTTAGTTAGTTCACATTTTTAACACGCTTTTAAAGAAAAAAAATTTGCTTGAATAATATATACAATTATATTTTTTAATATAAAAAAAATCTTTTTTTTGAATAAAATCAAATGAATGCAACACACTTTTTAAAAATTATATTGATTAAATTGAGGACTCGATTAAATTGGCATAAAATTATATGCATTAAATAAAATCATTTAACTGGGAAAACATTCCGAAGGAATTCTGGACATAAAACGTAAAAAAAAACGGAAGTGCGCAAAACAACGTGCTACAAATCGTATTTGCGGTACGGAGCGAGCAGCTACAGTGACACTGCGCTAACTCTAGTCTAAGATTAATAATAATAAAAAAAAAATGCACTCAAAGTGCGAGGCGGAGACTAAACAAACTCGCTGTGCGCCACTTAATACGTTCCTGAGGGAAACTCAAAGTTCCGCATGTACAGTGTATGTTTAACAGTCCAGCTGGGGTTCAGATGTCACAGTATAGGACAATACGGTTAATTGTCTCACTTTAACAAATTCAGTCTAACCCTAGATTTGATGAGTAGGTGAGAACGTTCTCTTTAGGAAGATGATTCCAGGGCACCGTACTGCTCTCGGCGAGGTATTCGAACGACGTTACAAGTAAAAACAGTGAAAAAGTGAAAAATGCTGAATTTCATTACGTCACTGAGGATCGCATTGATTTATGAGGATTAACGTGCACGTCGTTCACTGTGGACTTTCGGCTGATCCAAAAAATATATATAAATAATCTGAAAGAAATAGTTTTTTTTTTTTTTTTGTGAACGTTTTGAGTTTTCACTCCAAACAAAGGCAATCCCAGCGAACCACTGGGTTTATTTATAAACAATCCGAGTTCCTGTAAAAGACCTATGAGCATTACGAATACATTTAGCAGGAATAAATGAACGAATTTTGTGTTCTCAATCTCAGGTGTGAAGCATACGGTTGTAGACACGTGTCTGATTTGTTTGCTTTGTGTGAAGCAGCTGCAGCGCTTCAGGAGAAATGGAACAATCGGTGCATGAGAAATCTTTTAGACGGAGTAGGGCATGTTCATGACCTCTGGGTACGGTGTAAACACCAAGCGCCTGCCGCAATCGGGGCGTGTCTCTCGACAACGGGGGAACGTTTTAATCGTAGAGATGTAGAGGTCAAACATACGTGTTTAGTCAGTCGGCAGTTCAGACGTGGCTTGCTGCCTGCCAGAGGACATTTCATAAACGATAGTATGAGTGAAGGGACTTAGGATCTGAAGGTCATGAGTTCAAATCACATCTACAAGAAGATGCCACTCCTGGGCCCCTGAGCAAGGCCCTTAACCCTATAGCTGACTCAGAAAGACACACTGACCTCGAGTAATTACCATTAGGGTTTCAAAGGGACGAGAAAAAATTCCGGTAAATTTCCTTAAACTTTTAATGGGAGCGTCATGTGGGGAATTTTAAGTTAAAAACTTACCAGGAATTTATGGGTTATAAGCTGACAAACGAATTACGATATAAGTGGCAACGTAAAGCATGTAAACGGATAAAAAAATGCTTTATTACATTTTTAATTTAATTGGTAGTATATTTTAATTGCACAATAACTTAAAAAAAAGCGAGTTTTAAACATGAATGTCTGTAATATTTATGTAATTCATGTCGGCAAGACGGACATTTTGATATTATTTTGTGTGCCTGTAGGGGGCGTGGCATCGGTAGCTTTGCAATAAGTGTGATGTAACTGAAATCGCATTTGACCAAAATTATCCTGCAAAATTGTCTTTTTTTCCAACTACATTCAAGTTCCTTGTTAATGGCCAACCTGCAATTTTGTAAATTCCCAGTTTATTTTCATTAATTCCTGTTAATCCCCATGGAAGGTGAAAATTCCTGGAATTTTGAGACCCTAATTAGAGAATACCATAGAGAAGTGTGAGAGAAAGAAAACCCCTCCCACCAAAGCCATGCATAGCTCTGGAGGGTGGGGAGCTTGGGCGTGAGAAATGCAGCAACAGAAAATAAATGTAGAGAATGCTGGGGAAAAATGAACGACATTACGATTTAATTAAAAGAATAATTACGCAATTCACAAACAATTTGTTTAAAACGTTTCTGCAGCTTCGCGCTTCGGCTCAGTAACGCAATTTCACACTTGCGGAATGTGTGATGCATCTGCTTCACTTTTGTTTGAAAACCGGGTGCGGTTTAACGTGTGGTACAGAGTCCACAAAGGTGTGAGCGCTCAGGCAACGTTCATTGTTCTTTCCTCCAAAAACACGTCCAACGGTTCACTTCATTTTTACAGCAGCGTGTTGTAATGGTCAGTGATCAGAAGATATTTAACAACTAAATCGTTCTGACTCTTTTTTTTTTTAATCATTAAACTTGTGAATAAATGTTTGCATCAGTCAAATGAAGATAAAAAAAATTATAATTCGGGTTTGCACACTTTTTTTACGCATTTGCACGTAGCGACGTCCACAAAACTCAATATACAGTGGTGTTTCTTTTTTTTTTTGCATGTTTGTCGCACTTTAATGTTTCAGATCATCAAACTAATTTAAATCTTAGTAAAAGATAACACAAGAGACACAACATGCAGTTTTTAAATGAAGGCAATGAGGTTTTTATTATTGAGGAAAAACAAAATTCAAAACTACATGGCCCTGTGTGAAAAAGTGTTTGCCCCCCTGTTAAAAATGTGGTTTATCACACCTGAGTTGAATTTCTCCAGCCACACCCAGGCCTGATTTCTGCCACACCGATAAATCAATAAATCTCTTAAATAGGACCTGCCTGACAAAGTGAAGTAGACCAAAAGATCCTCAAAAGCTGGACATGTGAAAGAAAGTATTTGAGATCTATCAATCTGGAAAAGGTTATAAAGCCATTTCTAAAGCTTTGGGCCAACAGAGAACCACAGTGAGAGCCATTATTCACAAATGTCAAAAACATGGAACTGTGGAGAACCTTACCAGGAGTGGCCTTCTGACCAAAATTACCCCAAGAGCACAGTGACGACTCATCCAAGAGGTCACAAAAGACCCCAAGAGCACAGTGACGACTCATCCAAGAGGTTACAAAAAACCCCACAACAAAATCCAAAGAACTGCAGGCCTCACTTGCCTCAGTTAAGGTCAGTGTTCATGACTCCACCATGAGAAAGAGACTCGGCAAAAATAGTCTGCATGGCAGAGTTCCAAGACGAAAACTACCGCTGAGCAAAAAAGAACATAAAGGCTCATCTCAGTTTTGCCAGAAAACATCTTGATGATCCCCAAGACTTTTGGGAAAATACTCTGTGGACTGACGAGACAAAAGAACATTTTGGAAGGTGTGTGTCCCATTACATCTGGCGTAAAAGTACCACCGCATTTCAGATAAAGAACATCATACCAACAGTGAAATATGGTGGTGGTAGTGTGATGGTCTGGGGCTGTTTTGCTGCTTCAGGACCTGGAAGACTTGCTGTGATAAATGGAACCATAAATTCTGCTGTTTACCAAAAAATCCTGAAGGAGAATGCTTGGCCATCTGTTCGTGACCTCAAGCTCAAGCAAACTTGGGTTCTTATCCAAAACACACCAGCAAGTCCACCTCTAAATGGCTGAAGAACAAGAAAATTCTGACCTGAATCCTATTGAGATGCTGTGACATGACCTTTAAAAGGCGGTTCATGCTGGAAAACCCTCCAATGTGGCTGAATTACAACAATTCTGTATAGATAAGTGACTTATGAGTGTGTGTGTGTGTGTGTGTGTGTGTGTGTGTGTGTGTGTATATATATAAATTTTTTCTCCCAAATATTCTTCAATACCAAAAATATAAAAACGCATACATATTTGCAAAAAAATGTTCTGGAGCGTCCCGGGACAAGCGTGGGAATTTCTATTGTGAACAGCGGTTCAGAACTTCGTAAAGAAAAAAAACACTAATTTTATCATTTATCAATTGTCATGTTAAAATGTAAAATAATGTATTTATATACACGGTGCAACCTCGATTCTCGCGGGGGTTACGTTCTATGACTCCTCACGAGAAGAAAAGAAAAATGGCGCGGTTTTGACTCTCGTTTGTGACACAGTAACAAAAATTGTGAATTACTTGTCATAAATGTTTTATTTACTACGTTAATTGAATAATACAATAATAAAATTGTTTTTCAAACATTTTTTATGTCATTTATTAGTACAAACCCTGTTTTGAAATGAACTTTCCGCTCACGGATTCCCGCCGAACTATAGATTTTTCGCGAGTTACTCTCAGTCCGGTCCCAAATAAAAAGTCGCCAACTATCGAGGTTCCACTGTTATCATGTCTTTTTTTTAACATCACAATCCTGCACTTTAGAGCAGGTAATGGCAGCTCATTGCTTAAGACATTGGACTTGGTTGTGAGTTGAAAGAAGCCACTGCTGGGCCCTTCGGCAAGGCCCTGAACGCTAACTTGATCAGATGATTCAGTAAGAACGCAGTAAATGAATCTGCCAAAGGCCATGAATGAGATCGTAACTCTCTTAGTGGGAAAATTATACACAACAGTGTTCTAACATTTGTTCCATTAGTTTATGCAAATGAGAGTTGAATGCGAGGGAATGTCACCGACCCTGCTGAAGTGGAAAGGCCTGCCTTCCTGCCACACCTGGGCGTCTCACACAACCGCCTGTTAGCGCTCTTTCCATAACATAGTATCCACAACAATGCCCAAACTAGGGTTCCTTTGTGAATGAGCCTGACTTGGTTTCTAGATTCGATTTATTATCAGCAGTAATTCAGAGGAAAATACCTGCTTGAGGACGCAGTGGAAGTGGGACGTCACATGACGTACTCAGAAAATGAAATGTGTGTTCGGTTTCATTGCAATGCTAAAATATTATTTATATTGTTTACATCACATTTCTGGGGGGCTTGGCCTTTCATTTTTCATCTGATCAGCAGCTGCATGGTTACTAGAGTCGCAAAATTCCAGGAAATTTCAAATCTGGAAACTTTCCATAGGAATGAAGGGGAATTAATGAGAATAAACTGGGAATTTACAAAATAGTTGCAGTGCATTAATCAATCGCATGCACACGGCACACTTACTGCAGGGTTACTTAGGCCACGCCCCCTACATGCACTGTGCGTTCATCCATGGCGTCATCTCTCAAATCCTGCATCCTCGAGAAAAAATGTCTGTCTTGGCAAATTTTCACGTAAATTACACAAATATTACATCCGGTCATGTTTAAAACAGGATGTAATATTTGTGTAATTTACGTGAAAACTCACCAAGACAGATACAGTATATATCAATTTCCACAAATTTCGGAACAATTCCCATAAAATCCCTTCAATTCCCTTAAATTCCTGGTAAGTGACCCGGAAGTTTAGATGGAAGAAATGTAGTTGGGGGAAAAAAAAAAAAGAAAGAAAGGATTTTAGGGACACCCCATGATACTCACTCTTCATGTCGTAAGTCGCCGATGGTCCTGTCCAGTGAGATCATATCGCTGGCCACCATGTTGAATCCGAACTCCCTTATGCTGGCCTGCACGGCATCTTTATACTCGGCTCCCAGAACAAACGGCTTACTGCCCTCTCCCGGACCCCCAGGGACCCCTTGGGGTTCTGGATCTCTGGGTTCGAAGTTGCCCAGGCTCCCTCTGCGCAGGACCGGGTCTGAGAAGATGTTCGTGTGGGGTTTAAACGTGACGTATTGCTTCTGAATGATGTTCTGCTGATCCTCAGCTCTGAAATTGGGGATGGGTTTGGGCTTGTCTCCTTCATTTCTCTGCCTGATGGCCTCCAGGTCCACCTCCACTCCTTCCACATGAGGCCAGGGCATTGGGGCTTTGAACTGATCTCCGTTGTTGTCAGGAAGGTTCGGGGCGTCTCTCACTTCCTGAAAATATGATGGTGATGGTGGTGTTATGAGAAAAACTAGAGATCAAACAATCGAGGAAAATCAAGGACTTTCCATCGTATGAAACATTTGATTCTTACATCAACATTTGAACAGTACGATGAGGTTTTAGTGTCACATAAAAAAATTAAAAATAATAATAATCGAACAGAGTCAAAATTAAATTCAAAATTATAATATAGGCAAAATATCTTGAAAATAAAGTCTAAATTATGAGAATAATGTAAAAAAAATCTTGAAAAATTCATTCAAAAACTACAAGAATAAAGGCGAAATATCTTAAAAAATAAATGTGAGATTATGGTTAGTAAAAATATTTTACAAAATAGGCAATAGACTCCTCGATTAACTCGGGTATTTTAATAAAAAAAAAAAAAAAAGCACATTGAGGCAAATAATTTGCTTCATTTATTCCTTTTAACCACACACTGTTTCCCCACGGACCATTATTACTGACGCACCATCTGCTAGCCTTTTTTTTTTTTAGCTAGCTAGATTTTTTTACATTTTATTTCTATATTAGTATTTTGATGTAATAAGGGAATGAGTTTTATTTCCACAGACTGCAATTTAATAACAATGTTCATTTTTCTTAAAAGGAAACCAACAACTTTTAAGGGAAACGCTTGATTTTCTCGTGTATATTTAGTGCTGCTCTTTAATAAAGAAAAAGTACTTCTTATCCGGTTACTCGATTAATCGATTGACTAATCTGTAGAAAAGTCGATCACTAAAATAATCGATAGCTGCAGCCCTATTTTTTTTGTATGCCTCAATATACTGCAATAAAAATCGCTTTATTTTTATATAAAATATCAGAAATGTGATTTGCAAATGTGATCTAACTCCAGGTCAGACACCAAATCTAGGACTTCCTGGTCCCACAGGTGAATACAAACATATTTGTTTTACTGTAAATAATCTTTGTTTTTTTGTTCATGTCTACAATGTGTGTGTGTGTGTGTGTGTGTGTGTGTGTGTGTGTGTGTGTGCAGGATGTGTACTCATAATAAGAATAAACGTATGCTGAAATATGATTAACCAGGTTATACAACATTCTAAGATATGATTAACTCCTTGCCTACGATAAAGTGCCACGTGTCTTTTCACATTACCGCCTTAAATCTCATGACTGATAGCATAAACACACACACACAGAGAGAGAGAGAGAGAGAGAGAGAGAGAGAGAGAGAGAGAGAGAGAGAGAGAGAGAGAAAACAGGAACAGGATCTAATTAAATACATTACTGCTGAACTAATCAGGGAAGAAGGTATATTCAGTTAAAGTACAGTATTTTAGTCAATAAGATGATCGATGTCCTGCTCAGTGTCGCCTCATACAGACTGGATCTGAGTAAAACCACAGTCCTGATCTCTGTGTTGTTTCTCTCAGTGTCCATTTGGTTCCCTGCAGTTTCCTCCAATGTCCCAATAACATGTCAGTACGTGTTCTGATGAGTCCAAACTGCTCAGATATGCGTGTGTGTGTGTGTGTGTGTGTGTGTGTGTGTGTGTGTGTGTGTGTGTGTGATATATAGGGAACATTCCAGTGTTAACAGTGTTACTGGGAAAAGACAAGATTCATTCCTGAATTAATGAATGTAAAATAAGCTTAGATAGCTGAATGAAAAATTTATAAATAATAGAATAAATTAATGTGAGAATGAATGAATAAAGAATGTGGAAATGAATGATGGCTTTAATGAATGAGGAAAGGAACGAATGAACGAGGAAAGGAACGAATGAACGAGGAAAGGAACGAATGAACGAGGAAAGGAACGAATGAACGAGGAAAGGAACGAATGAATGAGGAAAGGAACAAATAAATGACAAAATACATATGAAAATTTATTAAATGAATGAATATGAAAATGAAAGAATGAAGAATGTGCAAATGAATGACTGCTTTAAAGAATGAGGAAATGAATGAATGAATGAATGAATGAATGACAAAATACATATGAAAATTGATTGATTGAATGAATGAATACAAGAATGAAAGAATCAGGAAATGAATGCACAAATCTGGCTATGAATGAAAGAAGGAATGAATGTGGGAACAAATGAATAAATAAGTGGGATCAATAAATGTGAGAATGAATGGATGAAAGAATGAGTGAACCAATCTGGGAAATGACTAAATGAACAAAAGAATAAATAAATGGATAAAACTAGTAGATGAAAGATTGAATGAATCTGGAAATCGGTGAATGGATGAAAAAATAAATGAGTGTGATAAAGAAAGAATGAATGGATGGATGGATAAAAGAATGAATGAAATGAATGAGTGAATGGAGCTCTGATTGATGTAAAGCAGAAGGTTCTCCAGGGGAACATAAGACTGATGCTGTACCACACTGGTTCCTGCACATGGTCTCTAAATTACACGTCAACATTCTCTGTAGTAGTTTTTTTGTTGTTGTCCAACAGTAACACAGTTCACACTTCCGGGTTCAGGTCCAGTCTGATGCCTACAGGGTTCTGCTCTTAGCTTAGCTTATTTACCCTACACACTGCAGATTTATCTAAACAAACTGTAATAAAAGATATAAAACATTATCTTGCTTTAAATGGCATTTTTATCTTTACATAATACATTTTATTGTTGAAGAGGACGCTGTTATTTGGGTTTCTCTGCTAGCTGAGTGTTGCTATCTCCATGACAACGTCCATGGTTAGCTTGTTTTTAGCATGTTGACGTTTGCTAAGTAGGCGCTCAACAGACCAAAAAAAAAAATGGCTGCCGAAAGAAATAAAAAGAGAAAAGAAGTAAAGAATGAATCAACACATCGAATCGAGAAAAGAAGAACTTAAAGCACTCACGAGTTTGCCGAAGGGAGTTTCATCTCCGGGTTTGGGAAACAGAGAGGACCAGAGCAGCACCAGCCCCAAAAATGTACCGATGACTAACAAACTCCGGAGGAGAAATCCGACTTTCAGCCTCATTGTGTGAGCTGTGGGGGTGATGGTACAAGAATAACCAGAACTTCTGATCCACCCAGAGCTCCTGTTCTACCCAGAACTTCTAATCCACCCAGAGCTAGCTCACTGTCCTGCGCTAGCTCCGGCGACTGAGTGAAGAACCTCCACACGCTCCTGTACTGCACAACCAGAGAACCGAGAGCGAATCGGTTCGTCACAAACGATTCATGAATCATTAGGCGAGGCACAGACAGACAGACAGACAGATAGATCAGAATCAGAAAGAGTATGTATGTTTGCATTTACAAGGAATTTGTTTTGGGAACAGAAGCTTCCAGTTGCACATCTTTAAAAAAAAAAGTACAATAAAAATAATAATAAAAATGATAATAATAAATAAAAATAGCTACAAAAAATATACTTTTTACTAACCTACATTTTTACTTTTCTGTGCAAATAAAGAGCATTATTGCACAGTAAAGTAAAAATTCAGATTAGTAAAATGTGGTATTGCACATATTTTTATTTCTATTGAACAATGGGAAGAACATTTAAGTGTTCATGAGAGATTCCCTGATGGTAGAAACAAATATCTGTACTTTCTACTTTTTAATCCAGGCTCGTTTCTTTGGTTTTGATCTGTTTGGCGACATCATGAATAATTTCTCTTCTCACTGTGCCGTTTTTAGCCCATCACTCTATTTCCTGTCATTCGCAGCTTTTTCAATCTACCACTGGTGTATCATTTCCTGTCTCTCTCACACCCCAGACGTAGACGAGTTTATAAAGCTCACAACGACCAGACAGAAGGCAGTAAGAAGTCTGGGGTTAACGTGGATGAGACAGAGGGAGTCAGTGATGTAAACATGACTGAGAACAGAGACGTTCCTGATCATCATCTTTTCTCTGCTTGTGTTCTATATGGTGGTTGTTCAGCTTGGATACATTCATTAGAGAAGAAAATGTATTTTTTGTATTAATTAGGGCTGTGAAAAATAACTTGTTAACGCAAATTAATTTTAATGGCACCAATTTTATTAACGCGCAATTAATGCATTTGTTTAGCCATTTTTTATTTACTACAAATCTAAATAAATAAATATAAAGGAGGCAAAATCAAAACCTTCAATGCAACAAACATTTATTCACGACGTCCTTTTTTTACTACAGATATAAAAAAAATAAACCTAAAGTCTCAAATCAGCACCTCTGGGGTCGACCAACGCGCCAGCGCGTTTTGTGTCAATTCTTTTCTCATAACGCCGAAACGAACTCAAATTCAGAGACACTAAAACAGGTAATACTAATGGGTACTTTTTACCTAAGTACATGTCAGAACCCACACTTCTTTACTTTAACTTGAGTAAAAAAAGTGTAATCAGTACTTCAACTCTAACCAAAGTCTTTTAAATCATGACTATTTGTACTCCTACTTAAGTGAAGGATGTGTGTTCTTCTGCCACATCTGGGGAGCACCAATAATCCTTACCGTCCTCTGTAGTCTTCTCATGTCTGATTGTGAAGTCCAAACCAGACAGTTATCGAGAAGTACATCCTCTGATGGGTCTTTTTAACAATGTCGATATGATTGTTGTGATTGTCAATGTGATTGTCCACCTTCAGGCCCTGAGAGATGGTGGTGCCCAGGAACCTGAATGATTCTACCACTGCCACGGTGCTGTTCATGATAGTGAGTGAGGTGAATGCAGAGAGATTTCTCCTGAAATCCACAATGATCTTCACTGTTTTGAGCATGTTAAGCTCCAGGTTGTTATGACTGAATCTCTTTTTTTTTTTTAAACAATTTGACATATTTTGTCTTAAAAATTTTGTCCTCTCTCCACTTTATCACTCCTAATCCAAGTTATTTCAGGCTTCAAAATGCGCTAATAAAGAACCCCCAGCAGAACTTCCTGGTTTACACTATTTCTGGATAAAGCTTTACAGATCAAACTTGGTTGATGAGAATCGAATCACTTGTTGACGTGATTCATAAAAAGTTACAGCTGCTTCCCTGCTCATGGCAAATGTTTAAATAAGTATATATATATATATATATATATATATATATATATATATATATATATATATATATATATATATATATATATATATATGTGTGTGTGTGTGTGTGTGTGTGTGTGTGTGTGTGTGTGTGTGTGTGTGTGTGTGTGTGTGTGTGTGTGCAACCCAATCTCACAGCTAAACACACGGATACTGGTCTGAGCACACGGATATAATTTGATGTTTGCTTGATCCTATAGCTACAAACAGCTGTTCCTCCATGAATACATGTAGGTCTTTTGGAAAGTGGAATACAAATAACTACTGTTTACACACACACACACACACACACACACACACACACACACACACACACACACACACACACACACACACGTCTAAAAAACAAACAAAAATTTTTTTTTTATCTTTCAAACTGTACTTGAGCAATAAACATCTCTCTCATCTAATAATTACAGTTTTTCTCAAATGCTAAAACACATTTCACAAACGTTTCCTCCATGTTCCCCAATGTCTAAACACAACACCCTTTTCTAAAGCTACATAAACACAACCACATCTTCTCACTTCAAAACTCAAACTTTCAAACCAAAAGAGCAGCTCGAAGCTTTCAAAAATGTAAACACAATACACATCATTACACGCCACAGCAAAACAATTGAAAACACAATGCTCAATTTGTGAGAAGGTTCTTTGTTTCATAACTGCCAATGCATATTTTTGAAACTTTACAGTAATGGATGTTCTTAGATCTCTGCAGAGGATTAGGCATTTAGATTTGAGAGTTTTATATAAAGAGTATAAATCAAGTCAAGTCAAGTCAAGTCAAGTCAAGTTTATTTGTATAGCGCTTTTCACAACAGACATTGTCTCAAAGCAGCTTTACAGAAAACAACAGTGAAGGTGAATGGTGTGCGTTTGTCCCTGATGAGCAGCCGTGGCGACAGTGGCAAGGAAAAACTCCCTTAGATGATATGAGGAAGAAACCTTGAGAGGAACCAGACTCAAAGGGGAACCCATCCTCATATGGGTGACATCAAAAGTTTGGTCATAAATCTTTCAACAATACAGAACAAAGAATAAAGAATATAGTAAATTCTGCATGTACTCTACTGTAACACAACTCAATGCTAAAACAGAATCTATTGCACACAACAGTACTCTTAAAAACATGATCAGGGTGTGAAGTTTTTTTATTTACTTTATTCACACCACAGACACACACACACACACACACACACACACACACCACACAAACACACACACACCACAATCACTGTGCGGCATCATGTCGCTGAGCTGCATCGGGCCACATCACCTCATCCACATCGCATGCTATATTGTCTCTTGCCAGGCACCATGGGAAAAACGCCCTGGAATGGCGAATCCATCCTTGGAAGGCCTTCACTGGGATGTCAACACAGGCCAGCTCCATTGCCCTTAGGAGGTCCTCTCTAGTGTATGATTGTCTGTCATAAACCTTCCATCTCCATGATGAGAAGAACTCCTCTATAGGGTTCAGGAAAGGGGAGTAGGGTGGCAGGCAGACGTTTAAAAAGTTCTTACTGTTGGTGGTAAACCACTCTCTGATTTGGTTTGTTTTGTGGAAGCGTACATTGTCCCAAATGATCAAATAAATTTGATGTGCGGGCCCAGGATGGTGTTGTTGGCGGTCCAGGAGAATGTCTTTTAGCTCCTTTAGGAAGGTGAGGAGACGTTGGGTGTTGTAAGACCCAAGGACAGCATGCCAGTGGACAAGCCCCTCCAAACCCATGGCCGCACAAAGAGTAATATTACCCCCCCGTTGGCCAGGAACCTCAGTGATGGCTCTTTGGCCAATGATGTTACGGCCTCTTTGCCTTCGTTTCTGCAGGTTGAAGCCAGCCTCATCCAGGAAGAGGTACTCATGAGGTCTGGCCATCGTGTCCAACTGTAAAATTCTCTGTGAAAATGTGAAAGTGCACAGGTGTTCAGAACAACAGTCAATCAGGTAGCACAGTATTGTCCAGAAGTAATGTAGGCCACTGAGCAACACAGTATGTCCACTAACTGTACTGTGAACATGGATGTATACTTACTTGCACATACTCGTAACGTAGGTCTAGGAATGGTAACGAGGGACAGGTGTTGGCGATTAGCGCCGCGAGCGGCTGAGAGAGAGCCGGGGATCGTTTTCGGGATTCAGGATTTGAAAGAATACTTTGTTTAACAAGTCTGTGGTGTGGCTGTTAAGAGCGACGTTCCTGATAAGCAAACAAAAAGCTCATTAAGCTACGTACTTAAACCAGTTCATTTGGTCAAATTTGACTGCACAGAGCAGCTATAGATGTACATTTAGATATACAAAGAAAATCATGGGGAAACTAAAACAGAAAAATGCTTAATTCTTTATGTCTAACTGCAGAACTGCAGAGGCAATACATTTTTATTTATGACACAGGAAGTTGACTTTTTATGCGAACAGGGGAACGTGCTAAAATGAGGGGCTAGATACTGTAGCTAGAAGATAAAATAGGCTAGTCAGAATGGATCCTCACCTTCATATGATGTTAGAATAATGGAAAAAGGAGTGTAGTCTTGCTCAATATCAGAGTGTGTGAAAATGGGACTTCAGCAGTTCAACAGGATACTGAGAGGATAACGGGGAAGTGGTAGCTCAAGTGTTGGACTTCTGATCATAAGGTCATGAGTTCAAATCCCAGCACCACCAAGCTGCCACTAATGGGGCCCATGGGCAAGACCCTTAACTCTTAACTGCTCAAATTGTAAAAATTAGACAATTGTAATGATAAGATCGTCTTCCAAATGCCATCAATGTAAATGTAATGACCCCAAATCACTCAAATATAAGTCAGAACAAAACTCTGGACTTTTCTGAAAATGTCTTCTATGAGTTCTGATCTGAATTCTATTCAACATCTATGGAAAGAGTTGAAACTTGCAGTGAGGAGAAGGTGCCATTCAATTAAGTTCACATTTGGTAGACTTCATTTGGGTAATACAGATGTGTGCGTGTGTGTGTGTGTGTGTGTGTGTGTGTGTGTGTGTGTGTGTGTGTGTGTGTGAGAGAGAGAGATTCAATATTTAATGCACAAGTAATGAACACAATGCCAAAAAATTTGTCCAAGTCTGTATGCTGCTGTAGTATCAGTGTCCTGCCCTCTAGTGGACTCGTGGTGTCATAAACGTTTCAGTTTAATTGCATGCATCCTTTTCAATTCAGAATGAAAAGAGGAAATGTGTTCACTATTTCACTATATCAGAATGACAGTTTCAGTTCTAAAAGATTTCTGAGGTGTCATGTAGTGTGTGTGTGTGTGTTTGTGTGTGTGTGTGTGTGTGTGTGTGTGTGTGTGTGTGTGTGTGTGTGTGTGTCCTTCACAGTTCTGGAGTTTAAACCAGGTTCCCTCTAAAACACTCCAGATGGGAAACTGGGGACTCTAAATTCTGAAGGGGTCACATTTATCTGATGGCAAATCAGATTACGTATGATTCATTGACACTCTGGTAACAAAATAAACCCAAGACTAGTCCACATAACCATTTAGAACAGAAGTACTCGTTCGAAATTAGATTTTAGTTGCACATGCTTCCTGAATACAAGAAAAGACATTTCCAAAATCCATTTTTGAACATAAACTGCAAATATGCATGAGCAGTCAGGTGTCAAGTGAGCTGCTCAGCAGAAGATCAGAGTCCTAAATTGTTTTGTTTTTTTCAACCTTCCCAAGTTCTCCCACACCACCTCACTGCTACGCTCTCTTCACTGTTTTTCTCTAGCCGAGACTTCAATGCACTTTTCCACTCAGCTCAGCTCAGCTCAGCTCAGCTCAGCTCAACTCAGCTCAGCTCAGCTCAGCTCAGCGCAACTCAGCTCAACTCAACGCCACGCCACGCCACGCCACGCCACGCCACGCCACGCCACTCCACTCCACTCCACTCAACTCAACTCAACTCAACTCAACTCAACTCAACTCAACTCAACTCCACTCCACGCCACTCCACTCCACTCCACCCAACGCCACGCCACGCCACTCCACTCCACTCCCGCCACTCCACTCCACTCCACTCCACTCCTCTCTTCTCTTCTCTTCTCTTCTCTTCTCTTCTCTTCTCTTCTCTTCTCTTCTCTTCTCTTCTCTTCTCTTCTCTTCTTCACCACCCCACATGGTTCACACTACTGACGCTGATAAGTGAGCTGAATTGTACCTTGCAATACTGGGTCTAAAATCATGGCTTCCCGGAGTTTACTGTTTCTTGCAGTAAGATAGATCTTTCCCAGCACTAGCTGATTAAACACCTGTAGATACTTACATTAGTTTGACTGCGATTTTCTCAAACCATATTCTTGATTTGGTATGCTCAGTTAGCTAGATTTTAGACAATTGTAATGATAAGATCGTCTTCCAAATGCCATCAATGTAAATGTAATGACCCCAAATCACTCAAATATAAGTCAGAACAAAACTCTGGACTTTTCTGAAAATGTCTTCTATGAGTTCTGATCTGAATTCTATTCAACATCTATGGAAAGAGTTGAAACTTGCAGTGAGGAGAAGGTGCCATTCAATTAAGTTCACATTTGGTAGACTTCTTTGGGTAATACAGATGTGTGCGTGTGTGTGTGTGTGTGTGTGTGTGTGTGTGTGTGTGTGTGTGTGTGTGTGTGTGTGTGTGAGAGAGAGAGATTCAATATTTAATGCACAAGTAATGAACACAATGCCAAAAAATTTGTCCAAGTCTGTATGCTGCTGTAGTATCAGTGTCCTGCCCTCTAGTGGACTCGTGGTGTCATAAACGTTTCAGTTTAATTGCATGCATCCTTTTCAATTCAGAATGAAAAGAGGAAATGTGTTCACTATTTCACTATATCAGAATGACAGTTTCAGTTCTAAAAGATTTCTGAGGTGTCATGTAGTGTGTGTGTGTGTGTGTGTTTGTGTGTGTGTGTGTGTGTGTGTGTGTGTGTCCTTCACAGTTCTGGAGTTTAAACCAGGTTCCCTCTAAAACACTCCAGATGGGAAACTGGGGACTCTAAATTCTGAAGGGGTCACATTTATCTGATGGCAAATCAGATTACGTATGATTCATTGACACTCTGGTAACAAAATAGACCCAAGACTAGTCCACATAACCATTTAGAACAGAAGTACTCGTTCGAAATTAGATTTTAGTTGCACATGCTTCCTGAATACAAGAAAAGACATTTCCAAAATCCATTTTTGAACATAAACTGCAAATATGCATGAGCAGTCAGGTGTCAAGTGAGCTGCTCAGCAGAAGATCAGAGTCCTAAATTGTTTTGTTTTTTTCAACTTTCCCAAGTTCTCCCACACCACCTCACTGCTACGCTCTCTTCACTGTTTTTCTCTAGCCGAGACTTCAATGCACTTTTCCACTCATCTCAGCTCAGCTCAGCTAAGCTCAACTCAGCTCAGCTCAGCTCAGCTCAGCTCAGCTCAACGCAACTCAGCTCAACTCAACGCCACGCCACGCCACGCCACGCCACGCCACGCCACTCCGCTCAACTCAACTCAACTCAACTCCACTCCACTCCACTCCACGCCACTCCACTCCACTCCACTCCACTCCACTCAACGCCACGCCACGCCACTCCACTCCACTCCCGCCACTCCACTCCACTCCACTCCACTCCTCTCTTCTCTTCTCTTCTCTTCTCTTCTCTTCTCTTCTCTTCTCTTCTCTTCTCTTCTCTTCTCTTCTTCACCACCCCACATGGTTCACACTACTGACGCTGATAAGTGAGCTGAATTGTACCTTGCAATACTGGGTCTAAAATCATGGCTTCCCGGAGTTTACTGTTTCTTGCAGTAAGATAGATCTTTCCCAGCACTAGCTGATTAAACACCTGTAGATACTTACATTAGTTTGACTGCGATTTTCTCAAACCATATTCTTGATTTGGTATGCTCAGTTAGCTAGATTTCTGCTAACACATAACTTTGAAGATGCTGGAGAACATGCATCGAAGAACATGGAATAATTGCTTCGTTACTGACCAGTGTCTGGCTCGAACATCTCCTGTTCCAACCGTGTGGTGACACTGATGCTGACACAGCATTCTCGACTCGCAGATTCTGCACCAGACGCCGCAGCCTGAGTTACAAACACCTACGTAGATGAATTTAGCAGGAAGACCCCAAAAATTCCTGCTCCATGATGGCAGGTGTGACCTTGGATTTCGTTTTGTTAGAAGTGGCTTGTAAAATGGTGGCTTCATCCTCAAGAAGATCTCAAATATGACGTGTGGTGCTTTTGGACAGTTAATGATTAGTTGTGGTTCTGGTTGTTCTGCTCCACCTAAATTCCAGAGAAACTTCTCTTAGTCGGTACACTGTGTGATTTCAAATAGTCCTTTGTGATTGTTGCTTGTCAGACTGTACGAACATGATCCCCGTGTCACGCTGTAGGATCTCAGTTGTCATTATGTCAGACTGTACGACAAGCAGAACGTGACGCACACAAGAAAAAGACTCGTCTAAAGTTTTCCATCAGCAATTCGTGACAGACCCACGTACTCTCGCTAACAGTAGCTGGCAGCAAACAAAACCAATCTGTAGCGTTCATTTTGTTCATGACAGGCCATAAAAAAAAAAAAAACGACATACAAACACTCCTTTTCCTTCCATCACTGGATAAGTTTCTCTTTTTGCTGTACTGTCCACCTGGCTCGTTTGGACATTTTCCCAGAGGGTGTTTGAAGTTGAAGTTGGTTCCTGGACGTTGTGGGAGAAATTGCACTTCAGGAAAGTGTCTGAAATTTTCTGACTGCCAGAATTTCATCGGAGGAAAAATGTTCATCGGCTGTCGGTGAACAAACCAGCGATCAAAGACTACAGATTTTAGTCTAAGATTATAGGAATCTTTTAGGATTTTCAAAATTTGTCTCAGACGACCCAATTGTGGCCAAAATCGCACAGTGTGCACCTGGTTTTACTTGGAGGCAAATTTCCAATTTGTTTTAAAGGTGCAGGGGCAGATTTCTTTATACCGAACACATTTCAGGTCAGCGCAAAGGGGAAACCTGACACTGACACTGGGCCTCATTCATCATGTTAGATACGAGGGGGTACCAAAAAGTTTCGAGATTGGCTCTGTTTATTATATTCAAAAAGTGCTCCCTTTGGCTGTGCGTGCAGCCTTGTGCTGCCACCTGTTGGTGTGTTACAAAATTAGTCTCAAAACTTTGTGATAGCACCTCGCACCGAGAAACGTCTAAATCATCCATTTAAGCATTCGAAAAAGAAATGTGGTATTTATGACTCAAAGAAAGCAACCAAACTACAAATCGATAAATTAAAGACTGGTTTATAAGAGAGAGCAAAATTATTGGCACCCTGTGAAAAGGATAACACTTGATTAAGGGCACTATTTTAAATTCAAACTCCGCCCTTTTGTGGAGTTTTGCGTGGAGTTTTTACTTATGACTTACCTTGTGATTTGTGAATAAAGAAAATCTTACAGATTTCGAAAATCAGGAAAAGATTTTCAGTTTGGCTTTACACAAAACTAGAATGATATATACATAAAACAAAAAGGCGTTACATTACCTCTGGCGGTAAGGTGAACTGAAATAGTACTTTAGTTACTATATTATTGAGGACCTCTGAATCTCAGTTCATCAGCAGGATACCTCGTCATTTGGACCAGACACTGACTCGACAAGAAAATTTGAGAAAAGGATGCTTTTTATGACCGCGTTGCTCATAGCAAATATACATCAATATATATTATATATCATTTGGTGACTGTGTGTCTCCTTCTCATTCTCTTTCTCTCAACGAGATATTCAAATGATTTTCAGCCTTCAGGAGAGTTAACGAAGATTCAGAAGATGTTCAAGACCAGGAAAACCCTCGTGTACCTAAAAAACACACAAAACACACCGTAATATAAAAGTTAAAGATGTGATGCATCGATTAAAAAAAGTGTGCAATGGATACAAGTTGGTATTTGTATCACAAAGCATCGTTTTGTAACGGTAAAAACCGATTTATTTATGTATAATTATTAGCAGATGAGCTTTTTAAACCGTTCTATCATGGTGTGGATGGAAAGAGAAATGGTGTAGGGGTGATTCTGAAGGAAGAGTACAGTAAAAGTGTAGTGGAGGTGAAGAGAGTTTCTGATAGGGTGATGATCATGAAGCTGGAAGTTGAAGGCTAATGATAAACATCATCAGTGCCTATGCTCCACAAGTGGATTGTGAGATGAAGGAGAAGGAAAAATTCTGGAGTGAGTTAGATGAAGTGGTAGATGGTGAACCTAGGAATGAAAGATTGGTGAATAGAACTTTAATGGGCATGTAGGTGAAGGGAACAGAGGTGATGAGGAGGTGATGGGTAGGTATGGTCTTAAGGAGAGGAATGTAGAAGTAGATTTTGCTAAAAGGATGGAAATAACAGTGGTGAACACGTATTATAAGAAGAAGGAGGATCATAGGGTGACGTATAAAAGTGGAGGCAGGTGGAGAGATGCAGTGGAGTTTTTAACCAGAATGTTTAACAGGATTCTGGAAGGTGAGAGGATGCCTGAGGAATGGAGAAGGAGTGTGCTGGTCTTTAAGAGTGGAGCTGGAGGTAGCAGAGCTGAAGATGTTGAGGTTTTCTTCGGGAGTGACGACGATGGACAGGATTAGAAATGAGTTTATCAGAGGGACAGCACATGTAGAACGTTTTGGAGACAAGGTGAGGGAGGTGTGATTGAGATGGTTTGGACATGAGCAGAGGAGGGACATGGGGTATATCAGTAGGAGAATGCTGAGGATGGAGCCACCAGGAAGGAGGAAAAAGGAAGACCAAGGAGGAGGTTTATGGATGTGGTGAGGGAAGACATGCAGGTAGTTGGTGTGAAAGAGGCAGATGGAGAGGACAGGGGGGTATGGAGACGGATGATCCGCTGTGGCGCCCCCTAATGGGAAAAGCCGAAAGAAGAAGAAGATTAGTAGATGCGCTATACTTTTATTATGTAGAAAGTGATGTGTGTTATCACAACAATACGGAGACTGAGGCATGTACTGAGAGTAGAGCTGGCAGAGGTAGAGCTGCATCTTCCTGGAGACAGAACAGGAAAAGAACATCTGGTTTTATTTCATCTTTTTGTTTGCACCACGTTTGTGAAAGGGCCATGCATTAGATGTCAGTAGGCACCTAAGAAAAATGTTTATGATTTGCTGTCTGTCTGAATTAAAGAAATAAAAGCGATCTATCTGTACAATACTGAATTGCAGTGTATCTTATTGTTTCCATTGCATTGTGCTGAATCTTTAATGTATCATATAGTTGGCTATCGGTCGAGACGTGAATCGAATCGGCCTCAGAATAAAGTCAGAATGCACATACATCGAACATTTGAATCGGATCCAGAATCTAGAGCAGCTCTCCTGGTTTGCCGTAGACACCTGCTGTGTGTTTAGGAGATGAGTGCATAAATACAGACGGTGTGTATCACAGCACCAAGCCTGGCTCTGGTTTAAGTGTCGATCTATTCATTGGATCACCTCAGACCTTACACAACACTGCACTGGTTATTGTGTGATTTTACTGATATTGTGATAAATATATTATAGATAAATTGAAAAATATAGGAAATAAACACCTTCTTGTATAAAAAAAAAAAAAAAAAAAAAAAGAGATTAGGGTGTATTGTGCCATAATGACCAGCAGAGGGAGACACAACTTTACTTACAAAACACAAAAGGCAGAAATTAATAATAAAAAAAATAAATCCAGATTATCCCAGATTCTAAGAGTATCTGTGAGAGTGAAAGGGAAAGTTTATAGGACTGTGGTGAGACCTGCGATGTTGTATGGATTAGAGACAGTGGCACTGAGTAAAAGACAGGAGGTGGAGCTGAAGATGGTGGAATTGAAGATGATGCAAGTGACAGGGATGGACAGTATTGAAAATTAATTTATTAGGGGGACCGAGAGAAGTGTGAATGAAATATTTTGGACATGTGAAGAATAGGTAGAAGAATGCTGATGGTGGAGCCACCAGACAGGAGGAAAAGAGGAGGATCGAGGAGGAGGTTTATGGATATGGTGAGTGAAGACATGCAGGTAGTTGAGTTTGAAAGAGGCAGATGTTATTATAGAGGTTGTTGTGGTATGGAGACGGATGATCCGCTGTGGAAACCTCTAACGGGAGAAGCTGAAAGAAGATGATCACAGATCATTTGAATGACATTACAGAGGAATATCTCCAAACAATGTTGATGTATCAAATATTTTCATCAGATTTTCTACTAAAGTCAAAATAAAGCATCACAGAATCCATGGCTTTACTGTCAAAGAGATGAATCTATAAATCTATAATTAATAAATAAATACAAATTATATTTTATTTCCAGCATTTAATTTGATGGTGTGCAAATGTATGCATATTTAATCAGAAGAAGCCTAATTTGCATAAATACATACTGAAACATCAGCAATCAGTTGGCAAGGATTAATTGTGATATCTATGTGTTGTTTATTGTTAAAAAAAAAACCTATAGAAAGAAAAAACGAACCATTTCGTACAGTTTCTCTGTATAATAACGAGAACATGGAGGAAAGGAGTCTGTATCTACTCACACATTTGTACTGATTTTTTGTACTTTATTTAGAATTGAGATGATAGGAACTGGGGCAGGAAAGGTGCATGATTCTTAGTGGAAAAAAAAAAGGAAAAAACATTGAATCCTGTCATCTCCAGCTCTGTGGGGCAAATCCGATTTCATTTCTTACCCTTGGTCGAAGGTAAAACAAAGTCAGTTACACATATAATAGCTTATCATGGCCAAACCCCCCCCCCCCCCCCAAAAAAAAACAAAAAAAAAAAACAAAAAACAAACAAATAAATAGAAATAAATACAGAGTCCAAACAAACCTCCTCAGACCCACACAGAGATGCTAAAACGTCACTTCCGGGGTTTTTTTCCCGGTACGGTACAAATCCACCATGCGATATCGATAGGGTGAGGAGGAAACGATATTTAAACAGAGCACTGCTGATCAGTGTGTTAGAAAGAACTGGGGGCCGAGCTGAAAAAGAGAAAGAGAACGAGAACGAGAGAGAAGAACAGGTTCTCCTTGACCTGCTAGCCATCTGAGGGTCCCATGAGTCTTCCAGGTTCGGCCCCATCTTCAAGCCCCTGCCCACGAGCCGCCCCCTTTCCTCTTCTGCTCCTGCACTAGTGGGCATTTTGGGAGGATGAGGGGTGAGGAAGTAGGGGGGAGCCACACTCAGACACTAAGTAAATCTACCCCCCTCGCTAAGGATTCTGGGAGCCAGTCCACTGGCTGGCTGCGTTTTTTCCGAGGCGTCCTAGGAAGTGGTGGCGCTGTTGAATTTGTCCAGGACGGTGAGGTTGACTCTCTGGAAGAGCCACTGCTGCGTCGACGATTCGGGATCGCACTTGTTCATGAAAATCCGCTTATCGGTGGGGCTGCAGTCCATGCATCCGCTGCTCACTGGGTGGTAAAGAGACTTATCCTGCAACCACCAGAGTAGACAGAGAAGGGAAATTTAATATTACAAAAAACTTAGATACGCTAAAAAATTTATATTCATGGGGCAAAGAAGAGGCAGAGGAAGGGTTTAATCCGGCTGTTATCTCCTGTTCCCCTTCAGTCAGATTACAGGGATGGAACTGAGCGACCGAAACCTTTTTTTTTTTTTTTTTTTACACCCCCTTAATCATTAATGCTTACTTTATTTTATGGGTAGAGGTTGGGAGCTTGAGGAATCAACCTTGTGAGAAATCTGAGTGAAAGTACATAAGAGTGGGTACACTAAGGCTACACTAAGGATTCTGTGTGTGTGTGTGTGTGTGTGTGTGTGTGTGTGTGTGTGTGTGTGTGTGTGTGTGTGTATATATATAAAAAACACAGTTTATTATTATTAACATTTGTGAATATCAAAAGTTTACATAAAATTTTTTTTTTTTTTTTATAAAAATCCTGCTTGGATAAATAATATATCAAATAAAATGTTATATTTTATACAAATATATATGATTAAATAAGTCAAATTATTGCAATACACTTTTAATAAATATATTACATTGTGCAGTTGATTAAATTGGCACAAATTTAATTGATTCAATAAATACAATTAAATAAAGGGAACATTTTAATGAAATAGTTTACATTTGTTAGCCCCCATTTTGGAAATACAGATGTTTGTGTGTGTGTGTGTGTGTGTGTGTGTGTGTGTGTGTGTGTGTGTGTGTGTGTGTGTGTGTGTGTGTGGTACATTTTATATTACATTTTCCATAGATATGATCTACTTTACTGTTTTATTTATTTCAGCAGACTTTAACAAATGTCTTCATTCCTTCAATCCTCCATTCATTCACTTCCTCGATATGCGGAAATGTCAGGATTTTCTCCTTCTAAGAGAAATTCTTGACTCAGGACTTTAAACGCAAAAGAATCCATATCTCTAAACCGTCATAAATGCCATTGTTATATTTTCAATATTAATAATAATAAAAACTGTGACACTGTGTTCAACATGCACGGTGGAGACTAAACAAACTTGTGGTCTGCACTTTTTAGGTTTGTGAGTGAACTCAGATCTTAAATGTAAGATAAGATGTTAAAGTTTTTATTGGGAGTGATTAGAAATGAGTTTATTAGAGGGACGGCGCATGTAGGACGTTTTGGAGACAAGGTGAGGGAGGTGAGATTGAGATGGTTTGGACATGTTCAGAGGAGGGACATGGGGTATATCAGTAGAAGAATGCTGAGGATGGAGCCACCAGGAAGGAGGAAAAGAAGAAGATCAAGGAGGAGGTTTATGGATGTGGTGAGGGAAGACATGCAGGTAGTTGGTGTGAAAGAGGCAGATGTAGAGGACAGGGGGGTATGGAGACGGATGATCCACTGTGGCGCCCCCTAATGGGAGCAGCCGAAAGAAGGAGAAGAGAAAGATACTAATCACTAACAAATTTCATACAAATTTTTAAAACACATTGTAATAAGTTGTCAATGTCTAGATGAATTCACTAAGGTACCACAGGGGCTGCGGGGGTCCGTCCAAAATTTGCCGAATTTCTGAACTTAGAACGGTCTTAGATCGTAACCTCAACGAGTTCTGTGGGAACCACTGTAGATATATGTATACATATATACAGTATACATGTAAGAAAGTGAAAAAAAAGACAAGTAAGGAGAGGAAGAAGAGTAAGATGGGTTATTGCTCTCCCGGTTGATTTATTGCTCGGTTCACTTCAGGCTCCTCCGCCACCAGCCTCCACCTCTGTCCTTTCAAGTGTATATTGCCTTTGTGCGCCACCGTCATTGACCTATCCTGCAATGACGGTAATTTCTCTAGTCAGGCCCTTCATATCATCTTGCTGGGAGGCTGGAGGAACACGACCACGGCATCAGCCTCCATCATTTATGGCAGAGCCATAACGTGCACTCTGAGCAGAGCACGGCTGTGCCGGAGCTCTTCGTAATAAAGCATCCACCTGCTCCTGCGCTAAACCTGCAGCAATGCCACAAAGTGCTCGGCGTTATTCAGCACACTCCGAGCGAGGACGAGAGCAGATTTCACATAAAAATACACGGGAGCATCGTACGCTGTAGAAGTGGTTCACTAGGGTAGGTTATTTATCTTTCTACCCCTTAATGCCACCTGCTAACGCACCGGGGGAGGCGTAATCACAGTGCAGCGTTCTTTTATCTCAAATAAACTGCTTCTTTTTTCAGTTGGTGAGATTCACTTGTTTTTCAGAAGAGATTGTCTTTACAGCAAAAAGAAAAAATCGATTCTTAACTAAATCAGAAGTTCTATTAAGTCAATCACTTGTGTGTCTGTTGCTGCATAGCTACTGTAGTTCATACAAATAAACACCAAACCATATTCAATGCACAGCATTTTACTAAATCTGCGATACTCAAGTCAAGTCAAGTCAAGTCAAGTCAAGTCAAGTCAAGTCAAGTTTATTTGTATAGCGCTTTTCACAACAGATATTATCTCAAAGCAGCTTTACAGAAATCAACAGTTAAGGTGAATGGTGTGTATTTTTCCCTGATGAGCAGCCGTGGCGACTGTGGCAAGGAAAAACTCCCTTAGATGTTATGAGGAAGAAACCTTGAGAGGAACCAGACTCAAAAGGGGAACCCATCCTCATTTGGGTGACATCAAGAGTTTGATCATAAATATTTCAACAATACAGAACACTGGAGAGTGAGAACTAACATGAGCACTGGAGTATAAGATTATAAGTAATGTTTTTTCTACAGTCTTTATGGTTATAAAACTAGGAGCTACTGAGCTCAACATTTGTGATCATCACAGATCCAGCATCAGCTTCTCCATGCCAGAGCCTTTAAACTACTAAATACTAAATACGATACTAAAACAGAAGGATTGTTCATATACAATTCACCAAGAAACTACAAAAAAGAAATTAAAGTCCATTAACAAAAACACTTTTTGGCCATGTCCACACTGATATAGTTATGTATTAATATTTATATTATATATTAATATTTAATATTTATATTGTTTTAATTAACTCTCGTCCTCTTCTCTCTTTCTCGGTCTTCTCCCGTCTCCTTCTGGCTTCCGTGAAAACGACGGCGCATTTTTAGTCGTTGGCGTGACGTTTCAAAGAGCTGTGAAGTGAATAGACATCAGACGGAAATGACGAGTGTCGAAGGGTCTTAGGTTTTCCTCATACGCAGAACAGGAACTTTTGGGAAACTTTAGAACACGAAAGTGTGGACGCAGGAAGTTTTTTAGACAAAAATGAAACTTGTTTTTAAAATTATTAATATTAATGTATACATAGACTTTGTGTATTATTTTTTGTTTTTATATATATATATATATATATATATATATATATATATATATATATATATATATATATATATATATATATATATATATATATATATACTTTTCCAAAATCTTTAGGAACCCTGATGTATTAATCTAAACTCTACTGGCCATGCTGTTGAAGGAAAATGACAACAATGAGTCTTAGCTGAAGCGCTAATGTTACTGCTACCACATAAAACCTGATCACATGATCCACCATATGGGCAGTAAAGTGTTTAATGCAGACTGAAGTGCCTCCCCCACTGCTGATGAGCCCTCGCTGTAACGAACGTATGAACTCAACAGCCCAGTGCTCAGTGCGAAAAAGTTTAAATTGGGCTAATTCATTCAAGCCGATCATCAAACATGCTAATCAACTGTGTTTGTGTGGTGGCCTGGGAAAAGCCTTCACATCATCACACTTTGTTCTCCCATTTGTGAATACGTACTGATTACAAACTCAACTGATTCAACTACCCACAGACTTATACAGACAAAAATTTGTGGACACCTGACCATAAGATTGGTATGTGTTTTTGGAGCATCCCAGTCAACATTTAGTCCCCGTTCAACTTTTAAAATAAACTCCACTCTTCTTCTGGGAAGATGTTCCACTAGATTTCAAGTGTGCTTCTGGAGATTTGTGTGATATTTCATTTAAAAACAAGGGTGTTAGTAAAGTCAGGTGCTGGTGTAGATGAATTGAGGAGGTCAGTTCATCAGAGCTATATAATAAGATTTTCCACTGCAACCCATGTAAAGCAGATCTTCATGGAGTTGGCTTTGTGAACAGGGGTATTGTCATGATGGAACAGGCTTGGGTCTACTAGTTCTTGTAAGGAAAATTATATTCCTCTTCTACCACAATAAGCCGATAAGTGATTAATCAACCAATTTTTAAACATTTATACTGATAAAACAAACACACCATGTGAAATAGTACTGACCTTTATTATAAAAAAAAGTACTAAATCATAAAATGTGCTAAATGAATTGAATATAAATGTATTAATTAATATGCAGCTCACATGTAAAAACAGCATGTGGTGTCAGTGATTTGCCTCTAGAGGCCGCTATTTCAGTGGACCTTCTCCCACCTCCAGCAACAGACGCATGGCGGAAAAACTATCGGTATTTTTGCTTATAGTTTCAGCAGTCATCTGTGGTTGCAGGTAATGTTGTAAAACATTCCTGGTTCAGATTTCATTAAAGTGGCAGAACAGTTCCACTTAGTTGCTTCTATTTTGCTATAATAAAATTTATAATAATAAAATAAAATGCAGCTTTTATGAAATTGAAGGAGTGTCTTTGTTTAACAGTGAGAATTTAGAAAAGTGCAGTATACTGGTGGCAAATGGGGCATCAATGGGTAAAAAATAGCTATTTATAGTAGTCATGCGATTTATTCTATTTTAGTCCTACAGATATTTAAAGGACATTTTATCTGGATACATGGACATTTTATATAAAAATCTTTCCTAAAAGTTTTCTTGGATGTATGGAAACATTGCATTATAAGTATGTTTTGTGTATGTGTGTGTGTGTGTGTGTGTGTGTGTGTGTGTGTGTGTGTGTGGTGTGTGTGTGTGTGTTACCCTGCGGTAGCTCCAGTGCTGGTTGCCCCTCATGCCATGGCAGTCATACAGAGTGGCAGGGCTGCTCTGAGAGATGGCATCGAAACACAACTTCCTGGTGTGCAGAGGGTCCCCGGGCCTGATGTCCTCCCTCCAGCCAAAGGTAAAGATCTAAAGCAAAAGCCGGAAAATCATTCCTATTTGTGACGTCATTAAACTGCATGGTACAGAATTACACACCAAGTGTTTATCAGCATTGTGGTCAGTTGAAATGTATAATGATGCATAGGTTTTAGGGATGTACGTCTCTATCATTTTTCTTAACTGCCTTCTGATTTCTAAAGCACGGCCCTTTCACAAACACGCCTTTGTAGTGCAAAAAAGAAACTTTTACTGTTCTGTGTGCAGGAAGTTACAGCTCTACCTCTGCCATGTTAATCTGTATTCTATGTGAATCTCAGGACACGCCTCGACCTCCGTAAGTGTTGTGACACGTCATATTCACGTAACAGCAGCGGTGCTGAGAGAACGCGCTCGAGAAACAGTTTAGCGAGAAGAAATGAATCTACATAATAAATATTGGTCACAAATTATTGGTCACTTTCTTAATAATTAAAGTGTAGAGCATCTATACAGAGTCCATTGTTAAAAGCGCTATACAAATAAAAACTAATTGAATGCCGATGCACCGATGCGAATCCATGAATCTTACCATCTCATTAGGTCCGCATTATTTGAACACAACTTCCCAGTCATGGAAAACTCAACTGGTTGTATCTAATAAATGGCTGACTTTTGTTTTACATACACAACATACTTGCATATGAGTCTTAGGCTGCCGTCACAGTTTGGTTCTTCTTCACATCGCAGCTGCCATGGCAACACTGCCATGCGCTCGTTATTGCGGTATTAGTTTTGCTCGAGTCTGTTCCTTTAGCTCGATTCACTCTCCACTTACCATATGGTGCACTATATTTAATTTAATTATGAGCGAGCAAATTATATTATACAACCCACTCCAAATCGGCCATATGACTGAGGCACACTACCTCCATGCTAAGCACCATGTCTAAAGGGGACTATATTGTATTTTTATATTAGAAAAAATTATATTGAACTACAACAAAAGGCAGAATGTACTTGTTAGTGTATTATATAATAAAAAAAAAGCACATGCATTCAGCATTCTAGTTCACCTCATTTCAAGTTGTTCAAAAGGGTTGAGGGTCAGAGCTGTATATAGCAGGCCACTCAAGATCTTCCACTCCATCCTTTCCAATCTGGGAAATAAATTCCATTTCCTGCCTCTTATGTTATTAGTATAAATGAGGTGGCATTTTGTAACATGCCAACAGATGGCAGCAGAAGGCTGCACACACACAGTCACAGGGAGCACCAATCTTCATAGGTCAGTGTGCCAAAACACATCGTCATGCATACCACGTCTGCGGACAGCATGGATCATCATGGACAGCAAGTTAGAGCAAAGAGCAAACATGAGGGTCTTACTGGAGACAATATAATCTCACTTCCGTACCCACCCTACTCGCCAGATTTGGCCCCATAGGACTTCACCTTTTCTTCCGAAGATCCAGCTCAAATCGCAGAAGGTGCTTGACACGCTTTAAAAAGACACTTTTTTTTTTTTTTTTTTACTTTTCTACCACCTCATACATACACTATATGGACAAACGTTTGTAGACACATAAACATAAGATTAGTATGTACTAGTTTTTGAACATCCCATTCCATATTTAGTCTCCATTTGCTATTATAATATCCTCGGCTATTCTGGGAAGATGGTTTCACTAAATTCTGGAGGGTGCTTGTGGAGATTTGTACCAAGGCATTAGTAAAGTCAGGTATTAATGTAGGTAAAGTGAGGAGGCCTGGGGTGCAGTCAGGGTTCTAGTTCATCCTGAACATGTACAAAGGTTGAGTTCAGAACTCTATAGCAGGAGATCTTCCACTCCAAACTATGTAAACTATATCTGCATGGAGCTGGCTTTGTGCACAGGAGCATTGTCATGTCGAAACAGGTTTGGGGTCTCCTAAAACTTAATTCAAACTACTCCACTGATTAGTGGATTGATGGTGGGAGAACAAATGCGCTAAACTAACAAGAAAGAAAGATGGAGACAGACAAAACAAACATCAGTGATACAGACCCAGCTGAAAGCATAATGAGGTAAATTAAAGCAATGTATTGTTTTTGTTTACATAACTGTTGTACTGTTGTGTTGCATCAGTGCGTGACATTGCTAATGTTGGTTAGCACCAGGGTTGGAAATGAACAGGGACTGGGGCAAAAATTGTCAATACACAATGAAGCTCTATTACCAGAGCGAAGTTCTCATAGGAAATTAATGAAAAGTGTTATATTTAAGTGTAGATCTGCTGATGGTGCATTAGATTTGAGCATTTCTGTATAACCAATCAAACACTTTTGTTGGGAATGCAGTGTCCAATCAAAGAGTGTTGATTCGTCACTGCGGAAAACGGCAGTTGTTCAATGCGTGTCCTCGCTGTCTGAATTCTGAATCTGCATTTGCGATTTCTCTCATTATCATAAATTACATTATATGCATAAATGCATTAAATGCATAACTCACATTAGACGCAAGTCATCGACTGTAGTGTTTTTTGATATTAATTTAATTGTTTTCTTTCTCGTTTTGCACTCTGTACATTTTAAATGAGCTACTTTTTACTTTGACTTAAGTAGCTTTTTAGACCTGTAACTTTACTTGTACTTATGTCAAATTTCATCGAAGTAACAGTACAGAACATTTTATTACTCTTTCCACCTCTGTGTAGGGAAACAATCACAAGGTGGTACTCCCTTTTTTTGGATTCTTTTCCTAAAACCTTTTATTTTTTCAGCAAGTTCATTTCACCCATCATTGTGCGTCATTCTATAAATAAATGCTTGAATGCATTTACTATCTAGAAATAACCTTAATAATCTTACATTGGTTTTACAATACATTGACCTAGGGGGGAGTGGTGGCTCCAGCGGTTAAGGCGCTGGGTTGCCGATCGGAAGGTCTGGGGTTCAAGCCCTGGTATCGCCAGGCTGCCACTCTTGGGCCCTTGAGCAAGGCCCTTAACCCTCTATGCTCCGGGGGTCCCTTACGAGGGAAATATCAAGGTCGGAGTGACGTGGGGCTGCCTTCCCGTGGGCTCACCACCTGCAGGAGGGACTGTAAGGGACGGTGCTGTGAGGATTGGGCAGCAGTCGAAGGCGGGGGCCTGCTTAGACCGCTGCCCCCGCGACCCGGATTACGGATAAGCGGGAGAGAATGAATGAATGAATGAATTTTTTTTTTTTAGGTAACACTGTGCTGGTGATACACACCCGTACCCTCTACCTTATCCTGTATGTTTATCACTGTCTTCTGCACTTAAATTATCTTATCATTTATAAAATAGAACTATTCTGACTGTGATCAGGAGCAAATTAGTTTTTGTAGTGGCCTCGCTCCAGAAGATCCGACATCCTACAGTGTTTAGATCCACTCCTAGTCTCACACAGCTCTTCCAGTTAGTGAGGGTCATTACATCACAGCCAGGGCTTCAGAGCACCACAATTATGTGACTGGTGTGCTGTAGATTAGCACATTGTTTCTGCTCTTAATGCTAGATTTTAAGTGTTCCCTATAAAGATCAGGTATAATGAGCTACTCTGCTGATTCAGCAAAAACAATGTGTAGGGAAAGAGAACTGAGGATTCAGTGGTAACAGTGTTTGGGTTACAGAGCTGAGGATTCAGGATTCAGTGGTAACAGTGTTTGGGTTACAGAGCTGAGGATTCAGGATTCAGTGGTAACAGTGTTTGGGTTACAGAGCTGAGGATTCAGGATTCAGTGGTAACACAGATAGACGGTCTATATGAATGAGAAATGCTGTGTCACCTGTTCGTGTGCCCAGGTTCTCTCGGCTCCCTCTTTCAGGCAGCTGTCCAGACGGAGCTCTGTTCCTGTTGAACCATGTTTGGTGTCAATACACAGTCCCGTTGCTGCGTTGCGGATCTACACACACACACACACACACACACACACACACACACACACACACACACACACACACACAGATATGTATACTTTTTATGTGCATCAAAATAACAATTGTATTTATGTATGGGTTTGTTCCTAATGAGTGAGCCAGTAGCAACTGTGACAGGGAAAAACTTGAAATGGCCAGTGGAAGGAACCTTTAGAGGAACCAGACTCAAAAGGGAACCCATTCTCATCTTGGTGGCATCGAATGTCCATTTCTTACAATTCTATTATTGTTGAAGTGTACTGTTCAGTAATGCTTAAATGCAGAATCCAAATCTGTGTCTGTCTAACATACAACCATCCAGACCAGAATATAATCTGTATTATTTGATATAATGTAGCTAATTTGTCTGTCTGTCTGTCTGTCTGTCTGTCTGTCTGTCTGTCTGTCTGTCTGTGTCTGTCTGTCTGTCTGTCTGTCTGTCTGTCTGTCTGTCTGTCTGTCTGTCTGTCTTCATTTGGCTCGATACCGAGATACATAGCAAACCAGCTGTCTAGCTACTCTCTATCCATATGTCCATCAGTTCATCATAGACACACTTCTGTATACCTTTTAAATATACTGTATTTGTGTGAGAGAAAGAAGCATGTACTTAGGGGTATTAAAACAAATCCAACAGCAGTGATTTCAAAAGATAAATGTGACAGATGTGTTAATAAATAGCAGATCTGTCTGTGTTGCAATTCTATGATAAATATCTCTGGATAGATCTGTGCTATTTTTAATTTCTTTCTCACACATGATTCACCATATGGGCAGTAAAGTGTTTAAAGCAGACTGAAGTGCCTCCCCCACTGCTGATGAGCCCTCGCTGTAACGAACGTATGAACTCAACAGCCCAGTGCTCAGTGCGAAAAAGCCTAAATTGGGCTAATTCATTCAAGCCGATCATCAAACATGCTAATCAACTGTGCTTGTGTGGTGGCCTGGGAAAAGCCTTCACATCATCACACTTTATACTATATTGTTCTCAGAATGGCCCTGCACTGAGACATCTTCCTCTTTGTACGAATCTCATTCAAAAAGTAGATTTGTAGCACTCAGAAAGTCTCCCATTTGTGAATACGTACTGATTACAAACTCAGCTGATTCAACTACCCACAAACTTATACAGACAAAAATCTGTGGACACCTGACCATAAGACTGGTATGTGTTTTTGGAACATCCATTTTAACACTGTCTGTCTGTCTGTCTGTCTGTCTGTCTGTCTGTCTGTCTGTCTGTCTGTCTGTCTATCTATCTATCTATCTATCTATCTATCTATCTATCTATCTATCTATCTATCTATCTATCTATCTATCTATCTATCCATCCATCCATCCATCCACCTACCTATCTATCTATCCATCCACCTATTCATCCACCTATTCATCCACCCATCCATCCATCCATCCATCCATCCATCCATCCATCCATCCATCCATCCATTCATCCATCCATCCATCCATTTATCCCTTATTCCATCCATCCACCTATTCATCCACTTATCCATCCATCCATCCATCCATCCATCCATCCATCCATCCATCCATCCATCCATCCATCCATCCATTCAGCATCTTCCACTTAATTGTTCTGAAAATGTCTCTGCACTGAGACCTCACTTTTTTCACACACATCTCAGTCTGAAATAAATATATAGTGCTCAAAAGTCTTCTATTTCACCACATACAACGTGAATTAATGAGGTTTCTGTCTTTAGATTGTACAGCTGCATTTGTAAAACTGGCCTCTTGCACACCATGATGTTTGAAAGATGCAAGTCAGAGTGAGGTTTGAAAGTGACTCAAAACCATTTTGTTTTTTGGAGGAAGTATAAGCAGAAAATCTTTTAGCCAAATCCCAGATTTAGTTTTCTACGTGGAAGAATTTGTGAGCGATAACGCCTGTTGTATTGTGCACTGCATGACCGCGCTCACGGGGCACATGCTTCTTGTTTCTCCATTTTTGATCACCTTATGTTTTTCACATTCTCGTTCTTGGTTGTTTCTTGATCACTACACTAGATCACTAGATCACTAAATCGCCTGTTTGCTCTCTATAATTTTGGATCCCGTTTTGGATTTGTCTGCCTGTTTATCTAAGAAAATGTTCTCCTTTATCAGCACTGACATCCTCCTTCTTGAATAATAGTTCATGACAAAATTCAAATGGGGTTTTTCCAGACTGCTGCATTTGTATATAATATAATATGACAAACACATCAAATCATTCAGAAGACATTTGAGTACATAAATAATCGTTATCTCAACAAGACTTGCAGAAAAAATGCAGAAGTGTTGAGGTTGTAGATTGTATAAGCTACACAGTGATATTTGCGTTGGACATAGTGGTGCCATTTGATGGTTCAGTGCTTAAAGCCCTGGTATTGCCATATTATGTCTTTTGGGCCCCTGTGCAAGGCCCTTAAGCCCTTTGTGCTCCAGGGGTGCCATACCATGAAGGATTTTTTTGGAAATGCTTTGCATGCTTTGGAAAATGAAAGTCAGTTGACAGTGAATCAAATCCATATAGTTTTGGTGAAATAAAAAAAAATTAAAAAGGAAAAAAAGAAAAACAGAAAGCAATGATTGGCAAATCTCATAAACCCATATTTTATTCACAATAGAACACAGAAAACATATATAATAAGTTTAAACTGGGGAACCACCACTGGGGAAACTGGGGAAAACACCACTGCATGTCGTACCCTCTATGTATGTGTATGTGACAAATAAAATTAGTTTAGATTTGATTTGAAATGCACCCCCAGTGCATTTGATGGCTACAACACGTCTAAAAAAAAGGTGGGACGGTTCGACAAAAGACAAAAATCTTGTTATTAAAATTAAACAGTTGGGAAACATTCTAGGTTAATTGACAGGTCGTGGTAAAAATTAAATTTTTTTTTTATATATATATATTTTTTGGTTTCATTCTGAATACAATATGGATTTAGAGATTTGCAAATTCTTGCATTCTGCCAAACTATTTATTATATAATAAATTGTGTATCAGAAAACTATCGGTAGACACTGAAATCACGTTGGTGAGGGATTACATGAACAGCATTTCTCTTTGTGTGAGATTTTTGGGTTACGCAATAGAATTTGTTTGGAGTTCTGAAAATACTCTGCAGTTGTATCTCCGCTCTGTATTACTCAGTCTAGCGTTTGAACTAACGAGGGCTCCCTAAAGCTACACATTGTGCGATAAAACTGCTGATGGCTACAGATTACACCTGACAGAAATCAGGAAAGCGTCAACCAACGAGACGCTTATCACAAAAAAAGCTGTAACGGACCACTTTCAGGAAATCCAGAATATATCAAATAGTAATAGTCTGTATTTCAAGAGTCTCTGAATTCTGGCACTAATATTTTTTTCCCTAGTGGCGCTTGAAGGTTTGTGAACCCTTAATAGTTTTATGCATAAATATGACTGAAAAACACCATACAAAAAAATCCAAAGGGTTCACAAACTTTCAAGCACAAGTATATGACCTCAGCCATCAATACACTCCACTCAGGATAGGAAAAAAAAGACTCGGAGTTATTTAAATAATGACTCACCCTGAATCACACTGCTGAAGCCTCCAGTCATTACCCTGAGGGTCAGTGCGCACTTTCCCCATCATTTCTTTTCCTATTTTCATGCCTTTTTGATTGGCTGTCTCATTTGCCTAATTCTTGTTAAGACATTCTGTTGTGCTGGAGAGAGTAGAAGAAGAGCTCAATAATGAATGAACACTAGAAATGCAACACACACACACACACACACACACACACACACACACACACACACACACACACACACATGGGCAGACAGCCATGAAGGAAGCAGAGCTCAAAAAAAAAAGTCACTCACACTTCCATCCTGAGAGGTTATATGCACACTGTGGCTGTAATGTTTGCAATTTTATGTCGTTCAAATCAGAATCCTGTAACTATTCAATCAATCTGACTAAAAAGTATGTTTTCCGAAACCCTGGATATATCTCTTGCATTTAAAAAAATATCAAAAATCTAGTTTATTTGTTTGTTTTTTGTTCATCCTGGAAATGAGAGGAAGTGAAAGGCAGTGGTGCATGTACGAGAGTAAGTTTTGTGCACACTATAATTAACTAAAACAAAGTCCTTTTCTAGTAAAAAAGAAAAAAAAAAAAAGAAAAAGGTATACACTATTATCTTTCTTTTCTTTTTTCAAAGATAATGAGGAGAGCGGTGCACACAACAACATGACATCCATATAAAGTGTCTAAATCTTTTAGTCTAAATGTGGCACATTGCTTTTTTGCAGGTTCTGAAAAAAAAATTATAAAAATAGCACAAAAATTGAAAAATTAGTAGTTTACAAATTTAATTAATTATTTAAGGAGCCTTGGGAAAAAAATAAAAAAAACATAAAAAGAAAGTCTGTTCCTTTTGTTTCTATGCAACATGGACTGTGGACAGTGGATGACTGGAAGAAAGTTTCCCTCATCCGTCTCCATCCCCCCCCTGTGATCTACATCTGTCTCTTTCAAACTACCTGCATGTCTTCCCTCACCACATTAATGAACCTCCTACTTGATCTCCCTCTTTTTCTCCTTCCTGGTGGCTTCATCCTCAGCATTCTTCTACTGATATACCCCATGTCCCTCCTCTGCACATGTCCAAACCATCTCAATCTCACCTCCCTCTCCTTGTCTCCAAAACGTCCTACATGTGCTGTCCCTCTGATAAACTCATTTCTAATCCTGTCCATCGTCGTCACTCCCAACGAAAACCTCAACATCTTCAGCTCTGCTACCTCCAGCTCCACCTCCTGTCTTTTACTCAATACCACTGTCTCTAATCCATACAACATCTCAGGTCTCAGCACAGTCCTATAAACTTTCCCTTTCACTCTCACAGATACTCTTCTATCACAAATCACTCCTGCTATCACTCTTCTCCACCCACTCCACCCTGCCTGCACTCTTTTCTTCACTTCTCTAACACACTCTCCATTACTTTGCACTGTTGACCCCAGGTACTGAACTCCTCCACCTTCTCCACCTCTTCTCCCTGCAACCGCATCACTCCACTGCCCTCCCTCTCATTCACACACATGTACTCTGTCTTACTCCTACTGACTTTCATTCCCCTGCTCTCCAGCTTGTCTTCAGGCTCTTCTCAAATTGCTCCCTACTCACACCACAAATCACAATATAATCCACAAACATCTCCACGCTTCTACTGGTATGTGGTATGGTGTGGTATGGTTCTCTTCTTCCTTCTAATAGCTGCTCTCACGTCCTCCTTACTAATCCTAGTCACTTCCTGCTTCCACCTCATCCAACCTTCTCTCTCTCTCTCTCTCTCTCTCTCTCTCTCTCTCTCTCTCTCTCTCTCTCTCTCTCTCTCTCATTTTCCTCATTCATCAGCTGCTCCACCTTTAACTGCACCATGTACAGGAGCACATTTCGTTCTCCCCAAAGAGAAAGACGACCAGTGATATTAAATGACTGCTTTAATAATTAGTCATGGCTGTGTTTTCTGGGAAAATGGGTTTTGATAAACAGGCGCTCGCTGTGTAACTGGATATAAATAGTGTTTATAGGCAAATGGCAAAAATCCCGATTGGGGTGCAAAGTAAAACTATAGAAAACAAGCAGAGGTTTGTTGATTGGTAAAACGGAAGAATGTACAGAAGTCCAAAAAGGCCATTCTTTATAATATTTCTTTCTTTCATGTTTTCTCATGACTACTACATCAAATAATGGTTACGTTTATTATCCATGATGCTGCGACGACGCTGCCTCTGAAAATATGCTCTTATTCTGAATACACTGAAAAATTAATTACCGGTCACAAGGAATTTTCTAGATGCGGCATCATGGATAATATGTGGACGCGCTTGCTGCCACAAATGGTTATTGATGTGTCCATGATGCATGCTGAACAACTGGTTATATCGAGATCATGAGAAAACAAGAAAGAAAAATATTGAAATGCAAGGCCTCTTAGGACTTCTGTAAGAATGTAGGCAAGTCAATATCAAAAACACGTGGATGGAGGTGGCAAATGATCTAAGGCTTTTGTAAGGAATTGTAAGTGAATGAGGGTCTCAGATAGAAAGAAAGGTGCTTTATACTTGTTACATTTACAGCACAGTGTAATTCATCTCTAATCCAGGTCTAATGAACAACCTGATAAGGAGGTACGATGTGAAGGTTTTATGTAGAAATGGTACTATATAATGAAACCCTCTGTCTTATGTATTAAAATCAATCTGAATCGATCGAGCGGAAATGTTGAGTTAATAACAAAATGGTGAAAATAGAAAAAAAAAAATTATTCCTATCCGTTCTTTTGCTCCTGAGTTTGGGTAAATAATGTCTGATATAAATGTGGGCAATGTTCAGATTATGCTATGAAGCTCAAATGAGATTTTTATTTATTTTAAATTCCATGCGTGGACAAAAACTTTTCTCAACCAATCTGTAAATCCTGAATAAAGACTAAGCATTCATGTAAGACAAAAGTGATGGCACCCTATACCACAAGGCTCTCATAGCTTCCGTACACAGCTAAAAATCTAGCAAACATGTCCGAATGAGTACACACGAGCAGATCAAGTGGACGGACGTGAATTCTGTTTTTACCCAAAATTCAATATCGTTTGAAAAACAATAAAAAGACGTTTTAATCTCGTATGCCTATTCACGACAAGCTTCACTCTGAGACAGCGATGGCTCGCTGTGTCTCTATGAAAATGTCTTTTATTAGAGTTTAGATTACCTGGGAATTGCCAGCTCTTTTGCACAAAGCATCTAAATGGAAGCATTAGTGGCTCCGTTTATCCGCCAACACATGCCACTGCTCCCAATTTGTGCTGTCACGTTTAAAAAAAAAAAAAAACACGAGCACCTGCAATGGAAACTTGGAAGCGAACAAACCGAGTGAAACAAAAGCAAAGGCCGGGGGGGTGGAGCGCCTCTTTGCCATGCCGCATTAGTCCTAAAAGGGTGTATTTAGAGTTTGAATTTATTTTCCTGTCCATTATCGGGTCCTTTCCGTGCTCTGATCTGCTCTGCTACGTGGCCCCTTCTGATGAGTGACATATTCTGGACGAGTGCGTTGACCTCGCTGTCATACGAACACAAGCGTCCATTACAGAGGGTCAATTTACTGCGGGATGCAGAGAGTTTGCGATAAGACCCCATTTCGCGAGGTCAGCACAGCTAGTAAACCTGCTCCACGACGGTTCTTTTTTTCAAATTCTAAGCTAGCGCGGTGTTTTCGCTACTTTCGGCAAATGCCTTTGCGAAGCGAGCCGTTTTGCTAAAACGTGAACTGTGTCACGGGTGTGAACGCTCACAACTAATTTAGACATCAGGCGCACAAATAAATGCTAACAAAATACCCAAAGTACACGAAGTACCAGAACATTTTACATTCATTCATTCATTTTCTTATCCGTAATTCGGGTCGTGGGGGCAGCAGTCTAAGCAGGCCCCCGCCTTCGACTGCTGCCCAATCCTCACAGCACCGTCCCTTACGGTCCCTTCTGCAGGTGGTGAGCCCACGGGAAGGCGGCCCCAGGTCACTCCGACGTCACAGGCCTTGATATTTCCCTCGTAAGGGACCCCCGGAGCATAGAGGGTTAAGGGCCTTGCTCAAGGGCCCAAGAGTGGCAGCTTGGCGATATTAAACCTCAAACCTTCCGATCGGCAACCCAGCACCTTAACCGCTGGAGCCACCACTCCCCCTTCCCACATTCTACAAGATAATCATTTTATATTTAAGTCAAACATTTAACATGATCCAATAGATCAATCAGGAAAATGATTCCTTGAAATTTCCCCAAATCTAGTGGAACATCTTCCCAGAAGAGTGGAGGTTATTATAACAAAAAAATGGGGACTAAATGTGGAAATGTGGGATGTTCAAACGAAAAATTTAGTTCATATAGTGTAACTCAATATATTACAACAATAACAACAATATATTAGACAAACTGGATAAGGAATTCCCATTTCATTTACATTTCAAGTCGTAATTCTATAAATAACTGACAAATAAGAAATCTTAAAGGTTGAATATTGAATCTAAGGAGGCATGGTGTGAATTTACAAAGTAAACTCTTCATGTAAAAATGGTACTTTTAAATGAAACCCTGGGCCTTATGTATTAAAATCATTTGAACCGAATTGATTGCAGGGGGAATGGCATGGAAAATGGAGTTAAAATGTAAAACCAGTGAGAAAAAATGTTTTTATCCTATTTATTTCTCCTGAGTATAGCTAAATAATGTTTGTTGTAAATGTGGGAAATGCTTGGATTATGCTATGAAGATGAAATGAGATTAATTTATTTTAAATTCCATGCACAGACAGACATGTTTTAATGACTTAACTGTAACCAATCCACAACAAATCTATAAATCGTGACGAATAAGGCCTAAGCGTTCACGCAAGACAAAAGTGATGGCGGAACAGGAGGAAGAGTTACTGTGTGTCTTTGGTGGACAATTTGCTTCAGTGGCTGAGCTGCATTATTGGAAGATTTACCGTTTCTCTTATGGAGCACAGCTAGAACTTATGGAGCACAGCTAGAAAAAATTGCTTGACGACGATTCTTTTGTCAAATTCTAAGCTAGAGCGGTATTTTCTTTATTGACCTCCATCTAAACAAATGCCTTTTGGGCACCACCAAGCTGCTCCTGATGTGCCCTTAAGAAAGGCCCTTAACCCTCAACTGCTCCGGTATTATTCGCTCCGGAAAAGGGGGTCTGCCAAATGCTGTAAATGTAAATACCTCGCCATTCAAATCACCTTTTTTCTCTCTTGTATAATTCAAATCGTATAAACTCTTCTTTCCTGAACATTTTCCTATAAAATAACGAAGCTCTGACATTGGAGACTCCTTCCATAAATGTTAAATAAAGGTCTCCTTTAACCCTTTGACCCTGAATAGTCAAAGATTCAGTGCTCCCATAGGAGGTTCCTGATTCAACTACTAATCTCACAGAGGTGTTATGAAACGAGGATCATACCATTCTAATTATATGGGGGTGCCCAATGTCTGATTTTACTACTACCAGTTTTCTCCCTATAAGCAAATATACAGCCGGTTATAATAATGCCATAAATACAAATGTAAAAAGAAAGAATCTTGGGATAAATATTTTTAACTTTGAGCATAACCGTTTTTATTCAACTATGTAAATCCTTAGTCAGGGACACCCCTAATCTCCTTACAGAAACCTTCATCATATTAATGATTATACTTATAGAAAGTAACGTAGTGAATGTAAGTCTTCACTGTATTTAAGTAGCTTTTTTGGTATATGTACTTTACAGCAATATGTCCATTTGGGGAAACTTTTACTGTAACTTGACTACATTTCAAAGTCAAATATTTGACTTTTTACTCGACTACATTCAGCAAAATCAGTCGTTACTGTTTATTTATGAGGATAAAAACTTAACTGGTCAAACACACAGCAATCCACCAATCAGGGTTGAGCGCTCGCTCTGTTTTAAACCTGTTTTGATTGGCGCTTGGTGTATCTACCGATCACCAACATACATTTCAGCGTCAGTTTAAGAGAACATTACAAGAGGAATAAATGATGAAGACACTTCAGACTAGAACTCGAACAGACTCAAACTCACCACAACACTCAATTGTAAGATTTTTTTTGTAGTAGTTGAAAAGAAGGTTTTGAGCTCATGATCATTGTAACAGAAATCAATCAGTGTTTGAGTCATTAATATCATTCTATTAATAGATCAGTGTGCTGAGAGTCACATTCGAGTCTTTTCACATAAACTGAGTTGATTAAAGGGTCTTGTAAATGATAATAGGAACATTATAGTTATAATATATCACAGTACTTTGGATACTTAAGTACTTTTTAAGGCAAATATTTTTGTACTTTTACTTTTAATGGACTCATATTTTACCCAGTGGATCTCTTGTGTACTTCATCCACCACTGCTTATACTCTTTCACTATTCGTGGATCGTTGTACAAGTTGTCAAAGCAGTGTTAAAAAAGTCGCCATGGTGAGAAACAATCTCTTTAAAATAATCATCACATTTTTCCATGCAACATCATGACAATGCCTCAGTGGATGAGGGTTAAACCATCTGACAGGAAGATGTGCGCTGTTTTTAGTGGTCGGAGTGTTTCTGGTGGAGGATTAACTGGAGATAATCTGTGTGCGAGTGAGACAGGAAGTGGTGCACACGAATCTGACCTGTCTACCCATAGTCCCACTCAGCACGTGAGAGAGCATGAGGAGACGACCTCCTGTCCACTGCAGGAGATACAGAGACATGCTGACACATTGATCCTCTTCCTTTTTTCTCACTCCAAATGCCCAGTCGAGCTGCATTATTGTGTAATGGATCAGGCAGCGTGACAGATGGCCAGTCCGGGCGAGGCAACGTATGAAGCATTACAGTCAAATTACTGTCATTCCGCTGCAGGAAAGAAGATATTTACTATGCATAAATTTCCTTTCAGATCTCCTCCATTCAATCTAGCCCATTTTTTTTTCCTTCCTCCGTCTATTCCCTGCAGTGATCCGGCGAGGGCCAATAAATGGCTAGGAGGAGCCGGAGGTCCTTAATGGCTTTCTGAGCCGGCGCGTCCGTAACTGGCGAAAGGCTAAAAGCTGCAGCAACCGAGTGCCAAGCCTGCAATTAAATCGGATGTGAAATTAATTACAATTAAAAGTTATTATCCGCCATCTTCGCCGCATTTAAGTGCGCAAGAGATTTAAAAAAAAAAACATTCTGACATCCTCGGAAGCAATTGATTGTGACGTGATGTCTATAGAGCTCGATGTGATTAAAAAGCGCCAATCAGAAACAATCAAAGAAAAAAAAAAAATAACCATGAGCATGCATAACGAGTACAACAGCCCGAGAGGAGAATGAATCAGCCGAGCCACGTGAGCGCCAATCTGCCCCGGCTTTATTCAGGTAACATTAGAGCGGGTAATGAATTAGCCGAATAGCCTGTCAGCCTGGATTAGGAACAGCAGCACAAAAAGGGTCACCCAGCTGCTGTGTATTTACAGGCTAGGAATCAGTGATGGAAACAGAGTTGGCATATTTTGGATGTCAGTGAGCATTAAAGAGTGTGTCTCTAAGCTAGCTCTCAGACCACGTGTCTGTACCTCGCTGAAAAATGTATTACAGCTCAGCTTTGCAGTGGAGCTCATAAATCACTGAGCATCTGCTCATATTATGTCTTTCTCAATCTTTCATTCCCAAGGGCACAGAACATATATATATATATATATTCCATGCATCGTTTTTTGTTTTTTTTGCATTGCTAAAAAAAAACCCTGTTTAATTTATACATAATTATTAGCAGATGCGCTGTACAGTTATTATTTAGAAAGTGACCGAACTAAACTGTGCTAAACTGTTTCTCGAGTGCGTTCACTCAGCCTCTCTGATCCTACGTGAATATGACGTCTCACAACACTACGGAGGCCGAGGCGTGTCCTGTAATTCAAATAGAATACAGATTTACATGGCAGAGGTAGAGCTGTAACTTCCCAACATCTGGTTTGTTTTAATTGTTTTCTATTTCTTTTTGCATTACAGAGGCGTGTTTGTAAGAAGGGTCATGCGTTACAAGTCAGAAGGCACTAAAGTAAATTGATGATTTGTGTCTGTCTGAACGGAAGAAATGAAAGTGAACTATCTGTACCATATTGACGTTGCAGATCATCACATTTTTCCACTGCATAGTATTGCGCTGCATCGTAATGGGGTGAAGCGTTTCGCATCGCATCAGTAGCTGCTTCATATGTATCTTTAATGTATTGTATTCTTGGCTAAACTAAACAATGGGGGGAAAAAGTCCTTAACAAGGGAGGTGACTAAGTGGTGGTCTCTCTGGACCTGGAACTCAGCTGGGGAGATCCTATTTGGTGATGGACGGAGATAAAAGTTCCAGAAGGATAACCATCACTGCAGCTATCTAATGATCTGGTGGTTAGATGGAAGCCTCTCCTTAGTGAAATAACCATGGAAACCCACTTGTAGTTTTCCAACATGCACCTGAAGGTCTCTCCGACTTTTTGGAACAAGGTTTACTGAACTGCTTCAACTAAGATTAATCAGTTTGGCCTTAATTCCAAAAATTATATCTGGAGGAAACCAGGCACCACTCATCACCTGCCCAAAACCATCCGAACAGTAAAACATGATGGTGGCAGCATTATTTCGTGGGGTGTTTTTTCTGCAGCAGGGAAATTGCAACCGGTCAGGATCGAGGAAGAGGTGAATAAACATCTCTGAGGAGACCTAAAAGTGGTGTCCACCGACGCTCCCACATCCAACCTGACCCAGCTCAAGAGGATTTTAAGGAATAAAGGATAAAGAAGGATTAAAAAAGAATGGCATAAAATTCCCCCAATCCCAGTTGCAAACTTGTTGTGTCATACCCAAAAAGATTTGGGGCTGTAATTGCTGCCAAATGTGCTTTAGCTAAGTACTGAGTAAAGGGTCTGAAAACGTATGCACATTATATATAGTTATATATTTGAGTGTTTTTCATAATTTCTTTTTTTATTCTGTTTACACTCATTACGGTTTACTGAGTGTAGAATAATGAGAAAAAAATCTTGTACGATTGTAGTATCAGGCTGCAACATAACAATAGTGAAAAAAATAAAGGGGGTCTGAATACTTCCTGAATGCACTGTATATTTTATATGAGGGCTGCAATGGTGCACAAACACCATGGTTCGGTACGTACCTCGGTTTTTAATCGGTTCAATTTCTGTTTTCTTTTCGGTTAGGGGGAAGAACTGCAAAACCTACAATTGCATGTCGTTGTTTTTATTAATGCAGTTTATTATGAAAATTTTTAATCAGCAACATTTAAACGGTTTAAATGTTTTTTTAAATAATATTTTTATAAAAATTCTATAGAATAAATGAATTCAATCTACTTTTGTCTAATATTGTTTAAATTGAGTAATGGAATAAATTGGGACAAATTACATTTATTTAATCAAATAAAAAAATTAAATTAAAGCATTTATATTCGTTAGGCCCAATTGTGGGTAATACAGGTGTGTATATAAGTGTGTGTGTGTGTGTGTGTGTGTGTGTGTGTGTGTGTGTGTGTGTGTTACATTTAATGTTTTATTATTAAGATATGATCTAATTAACTGTTCTAATTATTTCAGCATATTTCAACAAATGTCTTCATTCCTTCCATCCTTCATTCATTCACTCGCTTGATATGTGGAATTGTCAGCATTTTATCCTTTCAAAAGAAATTCTTGAAGCTGGAGATAAAATGCAAAAAATATCCGTAGCACAAGACATTTTCTGGTCATTTACAGATTCTTTATCATTTTCATGCATGAGCAAAACAAATATTGTTTGCGGTACGGAGTGAGCAGCCACAGTGACACTGCGCTAACTCTAGTTTCTTTTTTATACACCTGGTATTGTTGTGCATGGTTTCAAGCTTAATAATAATAATAATTTAAAAATATGCATTTAAAGTGCGAGGCAGAGACTACAAAATAATATATATATATATATATATATATATATATATATATATATATATATATATATATATATATATATATATATATATATATATATATATATATATATATTTATAACATTTATACCCATAACTGTGCCTGGATGTGTTGGATGCTGAGGCTCAGGTTAAGATATGCATCAAAATAGTGCAGCAAAAATTAATGCATGGCACTTATTATGCAAATGTGAAAAGTCAAAGCTATCAATAAGGATGGAAGTGCATAATGAAATACTTCATCTGAGAGAGAGAGAGAGAGAGAGAGAGAGAGAGAGAGAGAGAGAGAGAGAGAGAGAAAGAGAATACTTTCATGTCTAATCACCAGTTTTTAAGTCAGTTATCAAAGTTGCCATTATGGCTAACAAGAACAACCTACCAGACACACAGAAAACATGCTCTAGTCCACATCAGTATGCATATTATAAGAAAGCGAAAGGGGTGGATTGTATGTAAGCTATTTCCTGTTTCCTGACAGGTCTTTAGAATGCTTATTGCTAATGTAAAAAGCAAACAGAAAAACAGATCAATGGCAATCAATGAACTTGTTTGTCCTAACAGCGTAGAGTCGCATGGATCAGCAGTGTGTTACTTCACTGTCATACAGGCATTTTCCCTAGGGGTAATTTAAAATTGAATACTTGCATCATCAAGCAGATGGCCTGTAAATTTTAGAGTAATGTAAATGGTAATTCCAGCCATGGGGAACTGATTTGGACTACAGGGGAATCCTGGCCGAACATAAATATACGATCGTTAGATTCGATCGGATCAGATCAGATCACTGATACAATTGGAATGTAAAGGTGAGCTGCTGGGTTGTTACCAACTATTTTATACAGTTCATTCGGAACGTTTTCACACCGCTTTACTTTTTCCACATTGTGTTATGTTACAGTCTCATTCCAGGATGGATTCACGTCATTATTTTCCCTAAAACTCTACAAACAAAACCCCATAATGACGACATGAAAAAGGTTTGTTATAATGTATATAAGTTTTCACAGCTTTTGCTTAATACGTTATTAAAACTTCTTTGGCACAAATTACTGCCTTAGGTCTTTTTGAGTTTGATGCTACAAGCTTGACACATCTATTTTTGGACAGTTTCTCCTATTCATCTTAGCAGAGCTTCTCAAGCTCCATCAGGTTGGATGGGAAGCGCCAGTGCACAGCCATTTTCAGATCTCTCCAGAGATGTTCAATTTGATTCAAGTCTGGGAGGACAAGTCTTAAGGACATACACAGAGTCGTCCCATAGCTCCTGTTATCCTGGGTCATGGCGAAGGCTGTGAATACTTACAGTAATGGCCAAAAATGTCGGCACCCTTGACAATTCTGGCAGAAAATGCAATATTTCTCTTTTAGAACATTGTTCCAATTGCAAATGTTTTGGTACTCACATGCTTATTGTATACACACAAAAAAAAGAAAAAAAGAAAAAAAAAACAGCTCCTTTAGTCAAACATGGTGGAGCTTCTAAGATGTTTTGGGGTTGCTTTGCTGCTTCTGGCACTGGATGCCTTGACTGTGTGAACGGAATCAGGAAATCTGTTGATTACCAAAGAATTTTGGGGCGCAACGTAGTGGCCAGTGTCAGAAAGCTGCATCTCCACCAGAGGTCAAGGGTCTTCCAGCAGGACAATGATCAAAAACACATTTCAAAAAGCACTCAGAAGTGGCTACAAAAAAAAACGCTGGAGAGTTCTATTGCCAGCAATTGCCAGCAATAAGTCTAGATCTGAATCCCATAGGACACCTGTGGAGAAATCTCAAAACAGCAGCTGGGAGAAGGCATCCTCCAAATCTGAATGACTTGCAGCAGTTTGCAAAAGAAGCCTGGTCCAAAATTCCAGTAGAGAGAAACTCATTCATGGTTACGGGAAGCGATTGATTTTAGTTATTTTTTCCAAAAGGGTGTAAGAGGGTGCCAATAATTTTGTCCAGTGCATTTTTTTTGGGTTCTGTGTGTCCTGTCCTGTTTGCACTGTCTTTTGTCTTGCACTTTTTGAACTTTATGTGGTGAGGACAACTTACTTTAAGTGCTCAGCTCTGTGTTCAGTGATGTAGCTCTGTGTTGTTTTATGTAGCACCAGGTTTCTGGAGAAACGTTGTTTCACTTCACTGTGTACTGCGTCAACTATATATGGTTAAAATGACAATAAAAGCTTCTTGACTTTACTTGAACCATGTAAACGACTGCCAATCACTGAAAGAGTATATGATTATCCCTGCACGCTGTAGAATCAGAATCATCTTTATTGCCAAGTTCCATTAGTTGCATGTGCAAGGAATTTATCGTGGTGTGCTGGTGCTATAAAAATATGAAAAAACCCTATAAAAACTAGGAAAGTAAAATAAATAAATAAAGATAAAGACATAAGTCCAAGGTGCAGGGTTGCACCTTAGACTTAGAAACTGAATCCACATCAGTTTCACACAAACCTCAGTAGCGTTATCTTTGTAAATACTCGCAAGGAAGGAACGCCTGATCCTGAAATATACCGTATGTCATTATAAAGTAATTACACCATTCTGATGGCGTTAATGGAACTTATTTCCTTTTTTTTTTACACTCATTTAAAGTAATCTTCTAAGGTAAAATTAGCTTACTAACAGAGAATTCCTTCAAGCTCTCACCTCTTTGAAGACGCAAAGGCAATTATTAATAATTGAGCTTAATAAGATGATTTAGTATTACTAACACACAACATATTTGCTGGTTGAATAATCTCATGATTATATATTTGCTATTATATTTGAAACGTAGATTATTATGCAGGGTTCTCTATCTACCCATCCCTCCATCCACCCATCCCTCCATCTGCCCGCCCGCCCGCCCGCCCATCCAATCCATCCATCCATCCATCCATCCATCTATCCATCCATCCATCTATCTATAGATGCAGATGTGTAAGAGGTGTTAAAAATGTGTAAAATGTCTGGTGCCACAGCCCCATTCTACTGTTAGACACTGTGCAGCTGTGCAGCTGGGGATGGTTCCACATAAACGCCTGATCCTCCAGCACTGCTCGACTGGTACACTTTCTCTCAGAATGAGAGGTAAGTATACTTCAAGGCTCTTCTCTGTTCTGGCACCGAGGTGGTGGAATGAACTTCCCCTAGATGTCCATACAGCGGAGTCCCTGGCTATCTTCAAGTGACGACTAAAGACCTACCTCTTCCTGAAACACTTAAATGAGCACTTTCCAAGTTTGCTTTGTAGAATTCAAGTTATATTTATATTAAGTTTGTAATCTGGCGTACCAGTGTAGAGTTTAAGGTCACAGGTTGCATGAATAGTTCTGCATTGAAGCGCCTATCACTGAACATTACACGTCAACAATGATGGAACTGGACCATTTTGAGGTTTTTTCCTCTCAAGGTTTCTTCCTCATGCCATCTCAGGGAGTTTTTTCTTGCCAGAGTCACCACTGGTTTACTCGTTAGGGGCTTATTGGATTGAATTAAAGTGAACGTGTGCAGCTGTTGTGGGCCGTGTGCACATCTGTTACCCACCTCTCCCCAGGCAGCGGGCAACGGCTCTACAGGAGGGTAGTACTTGGGCAGGTCCCACGCCACCGTGTTCATGTACCATTTGAAGTCTTTACACTTGAGGTGCTTGCGCAGCTCCTTCTGAGCGGTCAGGTCTCCTGTGGACAGGTGGCGGTATTCCGGCCGCCGCTGGTAGATGTATTCTGTGTACTCATCCATCCATGTCTCTGCGACTCGCTTTAGATTCTGACAGGGGGGGTGGAGAGAAAAAAAAATGCACAAAAAGTGTATTATATTTATGTTCGAACTTCAAACAAGCTACCGATATGCCAATATAATGCAGTGTGGACCAATAAAGCACACTTTAAACTTAATTAAGTCCAAATGGAGAATAGGCAGAGCATAGCAAAAAGACAGAGAGAGAGAGCGAGAGAGAGACAGAGATAGAGAGAGAGAGAAAAAGAGACTATCAACCATCACATTCATTTTTTTCTGTACGTTTATAATAACAGCTTGCCGGTAATTTCATGTCTCCACATTTGTCATTAAATTAATGCTGAACCGAATGGAATTGGAAAAGAAAATGGAAGAAAAGAGACATTAATTCCCAAAGAAATTTAACTCGAACTCATCAACTCAAATATAAACAGTTCTTGATGAGGTTTTTGCCCTAGTAAGCAGACAGAACATTCTTCTCACCAGAGGTGTAAAAAGTACCTGAAAAATCATAGTGGAGTAAAAGTATAGATATCTTACTGGAAGTTCAAAAGTCACTAAATCCAATATGACTTAAGTAAAACTTTTACAAAACCCAGCATTTAAATCTACTACTTGTTGTGTGCATCCTGGCTATAAATTTGGAGAGTTTTGTGATTTAATTGGTTTAAACGTTGCATTGATTCTGCTAATCAACATTGTGTTCTAATTGATTCCCTTTCCAAAGGTTGATTTAGTAACCCCATGTGATTTATAACATTCTACCTCATGTTGCCTTTTTGCACTGTTATGGACATTATATATATATACACATATATACATACACATCGAATAATGCACTTCTGTGTTTATTTTCACATTTGCAACTTGTACTATATTCTTAGACAACTGCATTGAGCTGCTTTCTGCACCTGTACCTCATTCTTTTTACTTCTATAAAAAAAAAAAAAAAAAAAATATATATATATATATATATATATATATATATATATATATATATATATATATATATATATATATATATATATATAAATATATATATATATATATATTTAAGATTTATTTATGTATATACATTGCAATTTGCACTACTGGTTAGATGCATTTCATTGGCCCTGTACTTGTAATCTGTACAAAGACAATGAATCTAATCTAATCTAACCTTATCTGATCTGATCTGTTCATTTTTACAAAGAAAAAAACACATGGGAGCACGTAGTTAAAAGAAATGAATCAGTGACGAAATGTGTACGGAAGCAGAGTAACAGCTACCACATTGACGTCACTTATTTTCTCATTGTGGATTATTTCTTTTACACAACAGCAATTTCTCAAGTACAATTTTATTCCAGAATGACACACTTTTCATCACATCCTGAACAGAAGCTACAAAAACTTTTATCAATGAAACCAAATTGAAAAAACCCTCAATTGCCGAAACAATTTAACCACTGACTTATACAAATTGCTGACATTGATACTGGAGACTCCTTCCATAAGAGTTAAATAAACATCTCCTAACAGGTTTCTCACCACATTAATGATGAACAACACATTTTCTAACAAATATTAATATGTATACTTAATATTAAGTGTATTATCAAAATATTTTTATTATCATTGATTACCCTTTGCTTTAGATTATGAATATAACAGAAGTCCCTGTGAATGAATTGTTGCTATAGAAACAATATCGAATTTGAGTGGATAATTAATGCTTTTATAATCAACACCGAATAGAGAAATCAACAGCGCTGCATTTGAAAGTAGTCCAGTCAGATGTATTCAGCTAGTAGTTTGATAAATTTATACCTTTATGTAAAAAAAGTAAAAAAAAAAAAAAGACAACTTCTAAAACGTAAAATAATAATAAAAAAAAAACAAGTTGGAGAAAAATGCGTTTGGCTTTGCGTCTCTTGTAAAAGAGGTTGTGGGATAAAGGCAACAGATGAAAAGTAGTTTTGGAGGCGCTCCACCCGAGTCCTCTGAGGTGTTATCTGTTCCAACCAGGCAAGAACGGGAATAAAATGGCGTACGCCCAACCTAATTAGCAAAAGGAAAGTAGGGGTATACCACTAAATCATACTTGAGTATAAAACCAGAAGATGAAGAGTTCAGGGTCCATGTGAAGCTCTGGGATCTCTGATTTATTTAAGTTCCCCAGGATATACAGGGGTATGTGTGAATCCTAATGCTGCAGCAGAGGACGTGCTAAAAGGGTATGAATATGCTATCAGGGCTAACCTTGTCTTTTAAGAATAGCAGAACATCAATCTAGGGTTTCTTTTTTGGTGTTCATCTTAGATTATTTGCTGCCTGACGAAGAATATTTTGAACTTCTATTTTGTTCTTTTTGACACCAATGAAAACGCATAGAAATACTAGAAAGACACAATTGAATTGTAGCTCTGACTGATTTCTTTCTATCCCTGACTGTAGATTCAGTGTAGTGTAGATCAGTGACAGAAATGTCACTTAAGTACCCAAATGTGACACGGCCTCTAAATTGAGTAATGATTTTTAATAAAATAAAAGCTTTACTTTCATTTTTTTTTTGCATTTGAAGGAAACATGACATAAACCTGAGCATATCCTCATAATAATAATAATGTCCTGCTCACCTCCACTGCTCATCTTAAGTGTCCTGCTATGGAGCTCTGACCTCCACCCTACTAAAGATCTTTGGAATGAATTGGAACCAATTGGGCTCCTCAACCTCACCTTCATCAATTTCTCACTTTACTAACTTACTGAACAAATCTCTACAAATCTTCAAAGTCACACTCCAAATTTTGGTGGAACATCTTCCCAGAAGAGTGGAGGTCAACAGTAAATGGGGACTGAATGTGGAATGGGATGTTCAAAAAGAACATATGAATCTTATGGTCCACAAACCTGCCCATATAGTGTATTACATTATAGTAAAAGAAAGGAAGGATGTAAAAGAAAAAAACTTCACTAAACAACAGGTTTTTGAACCAAAATAAATATAGCAGTTTTCCAATATTGCATTTTTGTTGGTGAAAACAAAATCATCTGTCAATCATTCCAGTTATTAACTATAAATAATTTAAGCCTGAGTGTTAAATCTTTGTGCTTTCTAAAGACATTTAAAATATTTTCCTGAAAACACACTGCTTCCAACACCTTCTGGCAGACGCATGAGCGCATCGAAAGCAACAAAAACATCCGGATATGTTTTATTAATAATATATAGTTAATAATATGCCATCAACAACCTTCTGCTGTCGTGTTATTGCTGCAATTGTAGTGTTATTGCTATTGTTCTCGTCATCTTCATTATTTACCCCGTTCCTGCATCACCTCATCTCATTTGTGCCTCATCCTTGCGTCGTCTCTTTTTTCCCTCCACACATTCTCAAGCATGGTAAAGAGCATGCAGAAAATATATTGCAATATGCAAATACGCACAATCAGTATTGATAGAAACATCGGCCTACTGGCAAGTACTGTATGAATTGCTGCGTTTCTTTACAGGATATTGACTGGTTGAATCGTGTGGAGCAACAGTGGTGGTGCTGAATCATCGTGACACCTCGAACAAACAGACACAGGCGCATTGGAGCTCTGGGATATCTTCTAAATGAAATAGATTTGATTAGCATTCAGTGAGAGCGAGTTTGAAAGGGAGCAGGAGTCCAGTGAAATGGCTAGAACTAAGAGATATAAAAATAAATCACATAAATAAGAAGACAGTTAAACAAATACCGAACAAAACCTCAGTGGTGGGACGTCTGGGCTAGCAAGACCTTCTATAGAATCACTGACTTTGTCTGTGAATATGTTTTGAATTATTCCCGATAGCTTAATTTTTAAGCGTTTCTCTCTAAGGACCAGCGCCACCAAGTGTAATTTTAGGTTAGAGTTTCTATCCAATCAGATATTGCCATAAAGCAAGCAGAAACAAACAGCACAGGCTTTTGTTAGATTCAAATACACCTTGCCTGAAGCTGCTGTTTTAACCAATCAGATTGGTCACTCCAAGGCCCCCTAGTGGAAGTCATAATTTTCACGTCCTTTGATTTCAGGGTCAGAGAGCGCACTGGTCAGATCTCGCAAATCGCATCTGTAGCAAACTGCACGAGCTTAAATATATGTGTGGATTTCATATGATTTTTTTTCCTTACACAGTGATCGACAGAGGAGAAATTGATTTGGTTGCAGAAAGAATAAAAAAAATTGACTTTCAAGGAAAGTCGGACACCGCGAGGAAACAGTTTAAAACAGCTGTTCAGCTTTTTTCTTGAACCGTTTGTGCATTTTGCGTTTTCTAACTTGTAGAATTAGCACAAAAACACACAATTTGCCCTTTTTTCAAACACCCAAGAAAACCGCAATGCACAAAAACAACGCGCGAAAAAATGCACAGAAACCCGACGGCATTTCATGAGGTTAATATCGATTCTTCTGCTGGAGATGATGTATGGGGGGGATTACAGCTGTGGCTACAGTGTAACTTTTAGAAATGTTTAGTATGTTTCTTGCTTTAGTTATGACATTCCTCTCTGTGATGCAGCGCTCTGTTCTACTACATTTCTCTATATTATTGATGGTTTCTATATCTGTGGCATTATAATGATGACGGTATTAAGAGCTTTGAATTAGGAGAAGACCCATGACCTTGTTATCGGTACACCGTTTGTCCTTCTTTAGACACCTTTTAGTGGGTACTAACCACTGCATACTAGAAACACCCCCAGAAGACGTGCTGTTTTGGAGATGCTCTGACTGAGCCACGTAGCAATCACAATATGACCTTTTTCACCAAGTCAGTAAAAGGTTTTTGGCTGCCCAATTTGATTGCTTCCAACACATTACCATCATCTCACCTTCTGGCAGCTGCCATTAAAAATGCGTTGATCAATGTCATTCCCTTCGCCTGTCATTGGCTGTAATGTGATGATTGGTGAATATGCTTAAAAATAAAAACGAGGACAAGGTGATTTCAACCTGGAAATGGACAAACTCTAAACACACTTGTTGCGTCCTCACCTGACTGCATTTGTTCTCTTATTAATGCTCGTATATTAGAGAAAAGAAGCCACACATATAGCAAATTTTTCATTGTCTTTAAAATGAAAGGCGCTGATTTTCTAAAGATTCCAAATAACGAGTGCTAATTTGTGTGTAAAGGATTAAATTATGCATGAACTTTAATTGCCTGAATGATATAATGAGCAAATTAGGGGTTCGGTTTACGTGTGCTGTTTGTTCATGAAACCCATGACAAGCTCAGACCTCTAAAAGAGCGTTCGCAAACACTATATAGACAAAAGTTTGTGGACACCTGACAACTCGTACTCCATTCAATATTTAGTCTATAGTGTATTTGCTGTTATTATAGCTTCCACATTTCTGGGAAGATGTTCCACTACATTTCAGAGTGTGCTTGCAGAGATCATGGAGACATTCAGCCACAAGGGTGTTAGTAAAGTCAGGTACTGATGTAGGTGAGGTAGAGAGGCCTGGGTTCACATTCATCCAAAAAGGTTGTGGTCAAAGCTCTCTAGCAGGAGATCTTCCACTTTAACCCATGTCAAGCATATCTTCATAGAACTGGATTTGTACACAAAAGCATTGTCATGCTGGAACAGGTTTAGAATAGAAGAATAGAATACAATAGCCTTTATTCGTCACTTATACATTACAGCAGAGTGAAATTTGTTCTTCGCATATCCCAACTTCCTTAAAAGCTTGGGTCGGAGCGCAGGGTCGGCCATGATACGGCACCCCTGGAGCACAGAGAGTTAAGGGCCTTGCGCAGGGGCCCAAGAGTGGCAGCTTGGCGATACCGGGGCTTGAACTTTCCAATCAGTAACCCAGCACCTTAACCACTGAGCTACCACACTGTAATTATCAGTAGATGCGCTATTCTTTTATTATTTAAAAAATTATTAATCATTTGTGACCAATATTTGATATGTAGATCGATTTCTCTTCTCTCAACCGTTTCTCAAGCGCTTCTCTCAGCATTGGCGCTGCTGCTACGTGAACATGACGTATCACAATGCTACGGAGACCGAGGCGAATTAGGAGTCACATAGAATACAGATTAACACGGCAGAGGTAGAGCTGTATCTTCCTGCAGACACAACAGGAAAAGAACGTCTGATTTCATTTGATCTTTTTTTTCCCATTTTTTTCTTATAACGTTTGTCTACCTTTATCAAAGGGTATCAGTAATTCTGGATCTGAATGTAAATGCATTAAAGAGCATCAAATGAAACATCTGTGTGGCTCAGTTTTAAAAGCGTATTTATGTGAGTGTGATGTGCGGTGATGAACTCACTCGGGCCAGGCTCGTTCCTGAGGGCACTTTGTAGGGCACGTACTTCCTGTAGATGTGGCCCACTCTGGAGCAGGGTACGTCATACATACTGCCTCCACACATCCACACCTGAGGGAAACACACACACACACACACACACACACACACACACACACACACACACACACACACACACACACACAGAGTAGTGATATATCTTTCAAGCACTGAAAAGTAGAGAAAGGAAGAGAGCTGAGTAATATCTGATATCTCCATGAGCTGTTTTTGGGGGTCCTACTCTAAAAGCTAGAGAGGAAAGCTTGTTCTGCAATCATCCATAACACTGTTCCACCATGTGTATGTGTCAAAAACAAGTTCCATCCTCTCTACAGGCTCCAATTACACTTCTACTAGCTGACAGCACAGGAAGAGAAGGGGGTAAAAAGCCTTTTCCTCCAGGCTTAATCTCTACTCATCTGCTGCTCTCGCTCATCTGAACTGTACACAGTGTTAGAGCAGGAAAGAAGAGGGATTTTCCCCTTGAGCGAGAGAGCTTTTCGATGTGTTCCAGGATCTCTTTTAAAAAAAAAAAAAGAGAGAAGATTCTGCATCTGCATTGTGGAAGTGTTGTGGGCATTTGACAGGCAAGTCTGAAGGCTCTTCGTTTCATCATCTCCCCTGCTGCGTGAGAGAGAGAATGCTGTGCACTGATATCAAATGCCATGCTTCTTTCTCTCCTTCTCTCCTTCCATCTCCCTTCATCTCTCTCTCTCTCTCTCTTCCGCTGGGACAGTCACTTAGCGGTCAGGCTACACTTCACACGCTCTGAGGTGCAACTGTCCTGGACACTGGCACGACACGAAATCAAAACTCTCTCCCTTTCAAGAGTAAACAAGGGAACTAAGTCACATTACCGGATCAAATCGTGGCTCGAGATGTGATATTATTGGGAGGAATCGTGCAGCATGTTGAAATCCACCCACGTCCAACAGAAGGACGCCGGTTGGATAAAGACAGCTGACCGATATTTTGGCTGACACTCGGCTTGAGCCTTCCAAGTTGGTCCTCACAGAGCAGTCACGCTAAAGCTGATAACAGCGATTACACACTTTCTCAGTAAACACCGGATCCGTACATAATATCTGCAACCTATACTTTTCATGACACTGGTGGTGCTGGAACGGAGAAGCTACAGTAACAATTAAATATATACTGTGTAGTTTATGTAGTATGTAAATCAATATACATCGAAAATATTGGTCACAAAAAATAATAATCATTATAGTGCATCTAATAATAATTATACAAAAAAGTATTCTTCTAATAATTACAAATAATTATATATAAATTAATATTTTTTTAACCGATTCAAAAAATTATGCATCGAATGAATGCCGATGCACCGAATCGGTAAATCTTACCATCCCTAATATATAGATGCATTTATACAGTGAATTCTTTTCTTTGGATATCCCGGCAATGTTAGAAAGCTGGGGTCAAAGTGCACGGTCAGCCATGATGCAGCACCCCAGGAGCACAAAAGATTAAGGGCCCTACCCAAGGGCCCAATAGTGGTTATATACCCTGATTATATACCCAGTCCCTGCTGCACTCAAAATCAACCACATTAAGCTTCAATGTTGGGATATGTTGGGGTTTGGCCAAGTGATTTCCTCCAGACATGATATATAGAATTGAGGCCGAACAGTTTAGTCTTGGTTTCATCAGACTAGAGAATCTTGCCTGCTGGCAAACTCCAAGTGAGGATCCAGATGTAGATAAATGAGAAAAAATATAAATTTAGACGATTGTAGTATCAGGATGCAACATAAGAAAAAAAATGATGGGTGACTACTTTCCATATGCAATATATATATATATATATATATATATATATATATATATATATATATATATATATATATACACACACACTATAATATAATCCTGCCAATTTTTATGAAAAAAAAAAAATATTTTTTTTGCAGTTGCTATGGTTTCCCTGCAGCCTGTGTTCCAATCATGAAGTTCAACTGATTGTGCACAGGAGTGGAGTGACTAATGAAAAAGCATCCGCGGCAGGTATCTTATCTCTGATGAAAGTGAAAAATCCCTCACATGCGTGTCTCCTGGCCTCAGACGAACAGGAGATCACAGGGTCACACGGACCAATTAGTTTCAGCGCTGCCCGGAATCACACCTGCACTGTCGCCAGTTTTTTTTTTCTACTGTCTGTGTCCTTTTGGCTGTAACATGCAGGAAGGAAATTGACCAAACTCCAGTGTGCAGACTAACCACAGCTTCACAGAGCTGTCAGAAATGAGAAATGTTCGTATCAGGACGGACCTCATCAGGCACAGTATTGCTTTTAGAGACTCTCTGTCTCGCTGTGGGGCAGAAACGGGGAAAAAAAAAGGGCAACAGGACCTGAAAAAGCACTCAACAGATACAGGCGACAGGAGAGTGTTGATAAAAGGCTTTTGAATTGTTCCATTTTTGATCTGGTCTACCTGATGGAGTACTGCCCTGCATTTTCTGCCCCTATAATCAATCCTACAGTGTCAAAACTATTCTTGACCCACTTGATGTAGCTCGGGTCAAGTGCTTCCAATGCAGCGTCTCAACATCTGTATGCACGCACGCCTGAAGCTCCCTTCAGCACCGTTCGCGGCCTTTTTTCTGTTCGAGCACAACTAGCGCCGCCGAAACAATGCGTCCGTCTACAATTGAATCGCATTTGATAGAATCAAAGATCTGTTTCAAAAAATATCTATTTCAATTGACATGAAGCAGATTTATGGACATCGAGATCCCTATTTAACAAAACTGACTTTAGCATGAAAACCCTTCTTGAGATGATAAGAGAAAAAAACCTTGACACAGTACGTGGGGTTATAAATCATTATAAATCAAGAGAAGAGAAGAGAAGAGAAGAGAAGAGAAGAGAAGAGAAGAGAAGAGAAGAGAAAAAGTGAGACGTTCTATATGAGCAGATTGTGTCGGGTCATAGGTATTCCAATTTATCTGTTTCCTCTCTCTCTCTCTCTCTCTCTCTCTCTCTCTCTCTCTCTCTCTCTCTCTCTCTCTCTCTCTCTCTCTCTCTCTCTCATATATATATACCCATTTCTATATATCGATCTATCTATCATGTATGTATATATATATTTACATATATATGACCACAACAACAGCTTTCAGGTATAAAATTACCAGAAGAAGCGTATTAGCTTTACTAGCGCACACATACTGTAAGCGTTTCAAAACAGCAACCTTCTGCTAAAATCACTGACTACACCCTCAAAGATAATTCTGGACTTTATGAATGTTTGTCATAAAGAAAATCTGTCACATGTCACAAAGCAGGAATGGAAGTTTTTACTAAAAGAATTGAATAAGCAGAGATTTTGGGTGTGACTGATCATTACCCCAAAGTTGACTGCTTTCCTCTGACAGCAGCTGTAATGGTTTTGTTTGGATTTGTTTATGAAAAACTTGTCGAATATTTGATCTATTTATAGTTACATTTGACTGTGGCGAATCTGGGAAACGATTTTCATTTCTTGCATTTAATATTATATGGATATACATATACTATATGGACAATGTAAGGACAATGGTGTGGCTGAAGAAAAAGGTACTGATGTAGGTGAAGTAAGGAGGCCTGGGTTGAGGTCAGAGTTTAAAAGCAGTAGATCTTCTACTCCAATCCATGTAAAGCAGATCATCATGCAGTTGACTTTGTGCACAGGGGCATTGTTCATACTGGAACAGGTTTGGGGGAAAAAAAAACAAATATGGTCGAGAAAGTCAGGTGTCACAGTAAACCTGTTTATAAAGCATGGCTTAAACATAACTCCATGAAGAACAAAGGTACAGTATGGCACAAAGCCCTGACACTGGAGATTCCTTTTTCTATTAACAGTCTTTACATTTTCTTTGTTAAATAAAAACACAGGGTAGGAATTGATTTACTAATTGTTTTAGGGTCTGTCATACAGGTTCTCAATCTAAATAAATCAACAAACTCCTGACCAATCAGAATCCAGAATTCAACAGTGCTTTCACATTGTAAGATATCAGTGGTATCATTTGTGTGTAGGTGAATGTATGAGCTGTGCAGTCATGCATGGTGTGTGTGTGTGTGTGTGTGTGTGTGTGTGTGTGTGTGTGTGTAGATTTGTCCCTCAGACTCTCTCACCTTGAAGGAAATCTCATACTGCTCTCCTCCCCAGATCTCTAGGCCCGTATCATAGCCTCCCAGCTCCCAGAACCACTGACGGTTCACAGCGAACAGACCTCCGGCCATCACTGGAGACCTGCAAACATGAAGAGAAGACCAACTTATTCGCTACTCATTCTCTCTCACTCTTTCTCACCCACATACCTCATAACACATTTATAAGTATAGATTCTGCCAAAGCTGAAGTGCAGTTCAGCCAGACGTAGAAATCTTTCCCGAAGGTCATAAAAGGGTTGGTTCCCTGACCGGGGATCGACCACGGGCCGCAGCGGTGAGAACGCTGCATCCTAACCACTAGACCACCAGGGAACCTTTATTCACAACACTAACTAATATAAAGAAATTCTGGAGTACCTTCACCCTCGGGGGTCAGTGCGTAATGTAAAAGGGTAATGCCACTGTACAAAAATGTCACTTACAATGTTAAAGCATTGTGAGCAACACAGAGTTGTAAAAAAATCATACTTGACTAAATGTATAGATACCTGCAAACTGCAAATCTTCCACTATTACAAGATCAAATTCCCCAATTCCAATATGATTAATGAAAGTCTTTGGGTATCTGATGTTAACAGTACTTGAGTATTTGACTCGTATTGAACGTATCTCAAAGACGTACAAGTCCTCAACACCAAGACACGTGCTAGAAAAAAACAAAAACAGCTGATTCGTGAGGTTTTATTTCCTAAAATACAAATTGGACACCTGAACACTGCATTCACCATCAACACAACAACCGCTTCAACATGGCTCTCCAATTTAACTAATAAAATCACAGGATCATGTCACAAAGTAGAAAAACCATAAATGTTTAATGGACTAATCAAATGAAAGTTAATCATTTTAGATAAAGTAAAATTAAATATTCTGACTGTGATTTGATGCACCTCTCAGTCTTAAAGAGGGACAATGTTTTTATTTAACTTCAACAAAAACTGCTTCTCAAAGTTTTTGGAATTTATTCGAGCTCTTTTTGAACTGAAAATGAGGCCAGTGGTGCTAAAAAGTCTCTCACAGGCACCAGATGTGGGACAGGAAGTGTTAAGCCTTAATGACATCTTCTACAGAGGTGCAAAATGTAATTGGTAACCCTCATTGCCAATTAAAATATAGTGGAGTAAAAAGTACATATATTAAATCATAAATGTAGTTGAGTAGAGAGTAAAAGTTGCTTCTATTTTTGATAGTCAGTCAAATTAGAAAGTAGCCAAAAAATTACTTAAGTACAGCAACAAAAAACATTTACTTTACACCACTGCAACAGCAGACACTATATCAAATCCAATACTGAACTAAAATATATTTGTTATATGTTAAAATAGGTAGCTTCTCATTTAACAAATAAACTAAAAACGTTTTCCTCAAAACTTCAAATTGGTGAGAAACAGCATGTTGTTTTAAAATGTAGTGGAGTAAAAAGTAAGATATAGTGCATTCAAATGTAGTGAACAAAAAAGAAAAACTTGTACCTAAAATGTACCTAAGTGCAGTCCACCAGTATTGATTTGTTTATCTTTTGCAAAATACAGTAGAACCCGTTAAAACCATTAAAATATTGCAAGCAGGAACAAACAAAAACAATAACTGTGTGCAAATCTCTTGTTGAGACCAATGATGAAATGGAGTGATATTGTGGAACTGTCAGAGTCAGCAATCACACACTAGAATTAGTGGAAGGATCATTTGCAGGGGTAGTGGCAAGGGCAGGGTCACTTGTAGGGGAAGTGGCAGGGGCAGGTTTATTGGCAGGGTCAGTTTCAGAGGTAGTGGCAGAGGTGGGTTCAGTGGCAGAGGTAGTGGCAGAGGCAGTTGCAGGGATAGTGGCAGGGGCCACTTTTTAATAACGAACATAGTTATATGTTAGTTAGTTATATAAATGTAAAAACCGATCGGCCGCTCAGAAATTGTGCATTATGTAAAAGGATCCTTAAGTGTAAAATATAAAAGAATACGAGAAAATGAAAGACGTAAGAGAAGATATGAGAAAATATATTATATAATGATAAGGTGGTATTAAAAAAAATGTGCAAATATGTTTAGATGTGCAAACATTAGCAATGATTATGACAATATAAGGTGCAGTGTGCAGATGCAGAATAACCTTTGGGATAGTTTAGATGCGCATCCTCGCATTGAGAAGTCTGATGGCTTGTGGGAGGAAGCTCCCCTTAAGCCTCTAAGATTTGGCCATCAGACAGCATAAGCACTTGCGTGATAGCAGCGAACTAACCAGGCAGGGGCAGTTGCGGGGGTAGTGGCAGGGGCAGTTGCATGAGCAAGGTCAATGACAGAAGAGGTGGCGGGGTCAGTGGCTAAAGTTGTGGTGGGGTTAGTTGCAGAGGTAGTGGCAAGGGCAGGTCAGTCACAGGAGTAGTGACGGGGTAATGGCAGAGGCAAGGTCAGGGAAGGAGATAGTGTCAAGGGTGAAGGCAGGGGCAGTAACAGGAGTAGTGGCAGAGGCACGACCAGTAACGGTGGAAGGGTACTGGCAGAGACCCATTCAGTAGATGGGTCAATGGCAGGATCATGTCCATCTGTCATATCAATCACTGTGGCTCATCTGACACGCCATACCATGGATCAGGAAGCCTGTAGGTTCTCATACAAAATGTTAGACTGTGATGTGTAATTCAAATGTGGATTAATATAGCCAACTTGCAAGCATAAAAAAACTTTAAAATAAATCGGAAATGCCAAATAAAGGTATTAATAAATGAAGCTCTTTTTCATTGAACACTTTTGTGTAGGAGCAGGTCATTAATGCAGCTGATATAATGTGTGCTCAGTACACACATGGTTAATGAAAAGACGTCTGTGAACAGAAGCTGATTTGTACAGAAGTGTGTAATTAAACTTCCTGCCATTTTACTTCTGGTTAACTGTACGACTTTCTATGACTTCAGAAATGTAGTAATGTTTGTGAAAGTGATGAATTTCTCTGCTCCTTGTGAATAAATCCTGTAGATGGCTGTACGAGCAGGGATACCAGATTTATGGCTATGAACCATGCACTGTTAATATCAAAACCAAAAAATGTTTTCTAACCTAAAAAGTGCTGGTGGTTTAAAAATAACTTAATTGCCAAGAGAAATCTCCAAGCACCTGGCAACACTGCCTACACAGCTCTAAGCAGCACACATGCTGTAAAAATTTTTTTTATAAAAAGAACTTTAATAAAAAGGGGCCGACAATAATCTCCTACATTTTACCAGCAATTGTAATCGATCATCCATATGTACATCCCCTAATTCACCCTAAGAACAAGGCAATGATGTGCAAATCTTATTAACCCAAATTTGAATGACAATAGAACAAAGAAAACATATCAACAATGATGCTTAAGCTGAGGAAATGTTTAATTTTAAGGAAAAAATAAGGTCATTTTGAATTTCATGGCTCTAACATGCAAAACAGTTGCGACAGGAGCTAAAAAAATGACTGGAAATATAAGTGTTACTAAAAAGAAATTACTAGAGAAACATATAAACCAAGATAGACCAAGATGTCGCCGAGTACACATTGTGAGGCTCAGCGACTCTCCAGATTTGCAGGATGCTAAGGCTAGCACAGCCATAAAAGAAGTTAGCTCTGTCTATCATCAAACTGCAGACAGTGCATCCTGATGGAGCCTTCATTGTCACTGGGGATTTTAATAACTGCAATTTAAGATCTCTTCTGCCAAGATTCCAACAGCACATGTCCTGTTTTCCTAGGGGACACAAAACTTACAAGAAGCCTACAGTGTCACCAGAGACAATCTGAGGAGAATCTGCAAAGCCAAAAATGCATACAATCTGTCCTTGGCCCAAGCAACCGTCCCCACCCGGTTTAAGTCTGCAACCATCGTGCCAGTACCAAAACACTCTGCAGCTACCGAACTGTGGGACTTTTGTCCCGTCGCACTCCCCCCGTCATCACAAAGTGCTTCGAAAGACTAGCGTCATTAGCCCTTCCAAGCTAATTGTGAAGCTGAAAAAGCTTGGCATCAGCACACATCTCAGTCTCTCAGAAGTAAACATGGGAAGAGCTTCACCAGTCTGGAAAGAAATGCATTTCCAAATTGTGGAACAATTTCAAAAGAAAGATCCTCAACATCAAATTGCAAAAGAGTTATCTTATCATTTAAAGTACATATCTGGGAAAGTCCCTATGCACAAGGTACAATGGTGAAAATTAGTATTGGGCATGATTCTGATGATGTAATGGAAATCACTGCATGGGCTTAGAAACACTTCCAGAAATCATTATCTGTGAACACTGTTTGCTATCTTATGAATAAAAAAACAAATAAAAAAAAGCTCTACAATGCAAAGAAGAAGCCATACGTGAACATGACCCAGAATTCCACTGTCTTTTAGTTGATCTTTAACTAGACTAAGTCAAAATGGAAATCGAAATTAGAACAAAAATGTGAAAAAAATTTTTAGGACTAAAGAGAAGAGGGACCATCCGGCTTATAATTTTTCACATCTGGAAAGACAACAACAATGCTGAAAGGTATATACAGGTTTTAGGTAAACATGGCTGTGTCCTAACCTTTTGAAATGTGTTGCATGCATCAAATTCAAAATTACCTTATTAAAAAAAATATATATTTTATCTCAGTTTAAACATTTGATATGTTTAAACGTTTTTTTATTTCCAATTGCAATATTTTTGGGTTTATAAGATTAGCAAATTCAGTTTTTATTTACATTTGACTTTTTTGGAATTGGAGTTGCATAAAGAAAATAAATATATGTATTGCTGTTATGGCTTCTAGACTCATTTTGTTTTAAACACATTCCTGACATTTGTGTTGCAATTGGCAAATATCATGCACATACGGCTGGAAAAGTCTGGTGGTCCGCTTAAAAAGAGTACAAATAGCTTAAAAAAGGTGTACCATATCTTATATTTGATTTATTGTAATCTGGTGACAATCAGACACATTTGTCATGGGAAATTCTGATGCCACTGAAACAATTTAACACACAGTCCACTTTTCAAACGGAACCAAAATTATGCGCATATAATGTTGATTCTGTACTGAACTAACATTTTATGGTGTAACAGGCTGTTTCCTGGACATATGACAATAAACTCTAGCATCCTGAGGTTTTATTCACTGCAATTCTACTTGATTCCGGGCAAATTATGTAGCGAGTTTGAAAACACAAATGCATGTGCTTTTCATTGCCAATATTTAAACCAAACGCTGTGACCAATAAATAATAGGCAATTTCTCATTTTTCCAAATAACATGCCCTTGTACTAGTGGATTATGTCACTTGCTAGAAATTATTTCACAATGAAATTCGAGATTGGATACAAACAAGGTGGACTGGTGGAGTGCCTTGTGGTTCCATGCAAAGTAAGTAAAGCAGTTTGGACAAAGATAAATCCAGACAAGAGCAAATCAAGGTTAAGTAGGTGAAATTACACTGTGCAGTCCCTCGGCTTTAATGTTTTTCTCACTCTTCAGTCAATCAAAAACATTCCCCCTGTGTGACGTGGATTAAAGGGATCCGACATAAGGAGAAAATTAAAGAGCAACAAACACACACAGAAAAACTGATAGAAAGAGATAGAGAGAGAATAAACAAAAACGAGTGAAAATGGCCTTTTTTTCACGAAGTCAGCCAAACCGGATGGACAGGACAGCGCCAAAATCAATTTGCTTTCATATAACACCCGCCGCTACGCTTCCCTCCGATTTAATAAGGCACTGAAATATAGCAGTCGACTCAATTAAGCCTGCTAATGAAGGAGCAAACACTTCTCTGGCGAAACAAGCCGAGCGTCAGCTCTCCCGCCCAACCACCCCTTTTCCAGCACTCGTGCCAATAAGACGAGACGCAGAAGCAGAAGCGGATTTGGGGGAGCTTTGTAAAGCGAGAAGTGGAGTTCAGAAGAGGCTCGGTGCCAGTTTCTTCAGCTTTGGAAGCATGTTTGATCAGCTGAGCTTCTGGACAACACGTTTTTTTGTGTGTGAGGAGATTCAGGAGAGAGTGCAGAGGGAGTATGGAGGTGGAAACAGCAAGTAGCATTACTTAAAAAAGATGGATTAATAGTACACATTTTGGGTGCTCATCCCTAAACGATACTGAAACGAGTAACCAGATTAGCATGAATCAATCGAGGATGTCAGAGATCACATTATTCATCTCCGGGTTTGTTGTCCCGGTTAAAACATTGTCCATATAAAGCATAACTTTGGTTGTGGGTTTAGGCTACACCTCTTTATTATACCAGTGAGGTGATTTTAGCATCAGTGCATTAGCTAGATTTGTTAGTTAGTGGAGGTGGTGGTGGCTTAGTGGTTATGGCATTGGACTTTTGATCTGAGGGTCATGAGTTTAAATCCCAGCCACACCAAGCAGCCACTCCTGGGCCCTTACACAAGGCCCTTAACCTTATAGTTAAGCCCAGTTGTATGAATGAGAGAAATATAATTAGATCTGGATAAAGGTGTCTGCCAATGCCATAAAGATGCTTTACATGGGCTTGAGTGGAAAATATCCTGCTATAAAGCCTATTAAACACCTTTTTTTGGGAGGTGGTAGCTAAACACAAAATCACAACAATCTGGAGGATGATTCAGTCAAAGCAAAAGCCGTCTGCAAGCTGTGATTGGAGAAAATATCAAGCACAGAAAATGTTCATTGTCCGCCTATGAAAAAAGTAACCTGATGAAGCATCTTAAACGTAAATCTTGTTGTTCTTGATCTTCATCAGCCACTTTCAGCACCAACTAACTACATTTGCATTAATAACATTTGGAAGACGCCCTTATACAGAGCAACTTACAACTGATCAGGTGACGGTTAAGGGCCTTTCTCAAGGGCCCAGCAGTAACAGCTTAGTGGTGCTGAGATTTCAACTCTTCTGTTCAGAAATCCAACATCTCAATCACTGAGCTACCACCTCCTTAAATTCAATTTATTTAAGTCTAAACTTAAATTTAAACCTAAACTTATACGTTACAACTTGCTGGAAACCTCGTCAGAAATAAGCTGAGTGTAGGCGAGGAAATCTGAACACATGCTTAAAGTGGTGCAGCAAAACCACCACTTATAACTTCTCCAAAAAAAAAAAAAAAACATGAATCCTTGAGGGGAGAAAATCTTAATTACCCGAACTGAAGTACGGTTAATGATGCAATCAGGGAAAGTGGGCGTGGCCATGAACCCCGAGCTGCGTGATTGGAGTCGCGGATCAGCGTTTGCTTTGTTTCCAGGGAGATCTGATGAGGTGTTGCGTTCGCTCGAGCCTTCGAGGGAATTCGAGAGCTCTACACTACGTTCTCGTTTGCATCTGCATTACGCCGAGGGCCATCGAGCGCACACGTGTGTGTGTGTGTTATCAGCATCTGTCAATCTGAGAAGAGATGCTTGTTTTGAGGCCCGGCTCTCACGTGTCCGGGTTTGAGGAGAATGTGAGCTAAATAGGGCGGCGTGTGAGAAAGCAGCAGTATTGATTGGTTAATTACAAAGATCTGCAGGGAGCGTGTAGCTCGATGGGAGGTGCGTGTACACGCATATGTGTGTATGAGTGTGTGTGCGTGTGTGTGTGTGTGAGGAGGACAGGCTGCTGAATGAAGCGTTACAGCCTCTGATTATTGGTGTTCTGCATCAGTGGAGCATGATCTCGGGTCAAAATACCTCAGCATCCTGATGTGAATATGACAAGGTGAACTATTTTTGTTAGAAACTCATAATACATACACAGGCGATAGATCTCTCACTTACTCACTCACTCACTCACACACACAAACACACACACACACACACACACACACACACACACACAGAGGGCTCTTTTACCGCCTCCGCAAAACTAACTAATTAATTCGGCTTCAAAGCAGAAGTGACCAACATACTCACATCTTTTTGAGTGTGTATGTGTGTGTGTGTGTGATTTTGAGTGACTGACCTCTGACTCCATAGCAGTAATTACCGTACAGTAGTGTGTGCACATTTTTAATGGATGTTTGCAACCAAAAGATACCGCCATCATTTATTTCCCCTAAACAATCAATCCAGAGAGCAAGATAATAGCGCTTTCGCACGATATTAATTTAAATTATTTGCAGGGATGACATTTCTGGTGACTTGTGCGATGCTGGCGTTCAGACGAGGCTTGGCATTTAGGCAAACTCCTAGCTTGGCTAATGAAAAGCACTGCTGCGTTCTTCAGTATGGATATGCCATGCTAATATAAAGCAGCGATTCAGCCAGTTAGACAAACACATCAGCCTTTTTATTGAAGATCTGGCTCATTCCGGCAGAATTTCCTAAGGAAAGTTCACTGAAAAATACCGATAATGAGCTCAGAAGTGGAGAAAGGTTCGACCGATTTACTCCTGTGTTTAGGCATGAGAGTGAGAGATAGAGACAGTCTGTGTTTAATATATATTCATATACTACATAAGTGAGACAAAATAAGTTTCTTCATCAAATAAAACCTTTAATAATCCATATGAGGATTTTTTGTTGTTACTATTCCCTTCAATTTTGTACCATATAAATTACTATTTGTAAAAAAAAAATCTGTAATTGTTCATGTAAATATTTCCGCGCAATTTTGAATAATTTACCTTTCTTTACTAATCATCTTTTCAGCTTTATATTCCTTCATCTTCAGTTAGTACCCTACCCTAGATTGAATATCTTGGAAAGTCTAAGGTGAAAAAATTACACCTTAACAAGAGAAAATATCTCGCATATACTCTCGCATATCTCCTATTACAAAATTACTATATATATATATATATATATATATATATATATATATATATATATATATATATATATATATATATATATATATATATATATATATATATGATTATTTAAACCCATTTTAAGCTATTTCCCATACCACGGTGATAAATAAAAATGAAATTGAAATTGATTCTACATGGTAGTGTGGTTGTTTAGTACACAGGGTTATGTAATTAGTGAGTAAATATTCAGTAAGCATTCTGAAATGTAGGAGGATGCAGTCCACTTGATTCGTGATCAGATCATACAATACTGGTTACAAATGAAGGTATTGTATGCAAGTGCAGGGAATACAATCTGTTTGTGATAAAGGAAGATGTATGATTGATTGTAAATATCTTAGATTTTACACAGAAAAAAAAAGTCAAAAGTATGGTAAGAGATTGCAATAATTATTGCAAGATAATTGCACTGCACTATAACGAGGTAATGCTACATTAATGTGAATGAACACTACACTACTGTAAGGAAACATTACACTATTTTGAGGTAATTCAGTGGTGTTGAAGAGGTGTTGGATGATTGGGCAACTACTGCAGGAGTGATGAGGGAGGCAGCTAGAAAAGTACTTGGTGTGACATCTGGAAATAGAAAGCAAGACAAGGAGACGTGGTGGTGGAATGAGGACGTGCAGGAGAGCATAAGGAGAAAGAGGTTGGCAAAACAGAAGTGGGATAGACAGAGTGATGAGAAAAGTAGGCAGGAGTACAAGGAGATGCGGCAGCAGGTAAAGAGGGATGTGGCGAAAGCCAAGGATAAGGCATATGAGGAGCTGTATGAGAGGTTGGACACTAAGGAAGGAGAAAAGGATTTATAGTGATTGGCCAGGCAGAGGGACCGAGCTGGGAAGGATGTACTGCAAGTTAGAGCAGTAAAGGATGGAGAGGGAAATGTGTTGACTAGTGAGGAGAGTGTGTTGATAAGATGGAGGGAGTATTTTGAGCAGCTGATGAATGAGGAAAATCAGAGAGAGAGAATGGCGATGTCGGCGATGTGGAGTTGGTGAAGCAGGATGTAGATAGGATTAGTAAGGAGGAAGTGAGAGCAGCGATTAAGAGGATGAAGAGTGGAAAGTCGGTTGGACCAGATGACATACCGGTAGAAGCGTGGAGATGTTTAGGAGAGATGGCAGTGGAGTTTTTGACCAGATTGTTTAACAGGATTTTGGAAGGTGAGAAGATGCCTGAGGAATGGAGAAGTGTGCTGGTACCGATCTTTAAGCATAAAGGAGATGTGCAGTCTTGCAGTAACTACAGGGGAATTAAGTTGATCAGTCACACCATGAAGTTATGGGAAAGAGTAGTGGAAGCCAGGCTGAGAGAAGAGGTGACCATCTGTAAGCAACAGTATGGTTTCATGCTGAGGAAGAGCACCACAGATGCCTTATTTGCTTTGAGGATGTTGATGGAGAAGTATAGAGAAGGACAGAAGGAGCTGCATTGTGTATTTGTGGATTTAGAGAAAACTGTACGACAGAGTGCCAAGAGAGGAGTTGTGGTACTGTATGAGGAAGTCAGGTGTGTCAGAGAAGTATGTGAGGGTGGTGCAGGACATGTATGAGGACAGTGTGACGGCAGTGAAGTGTGCAGTAGGTACGACAGACTGGTTCAGGGTGAAGGTTGGACTGCATCAAGGATCGGCCCTGAGCCCTTTCCTTTTTGCAGTGGTGATGGACAGGTTGACGAACGAGGTCAGACAGGAGTCTCCCTGGACTATGATGTTTGCGGATGATATTGTGATTTGTGGTGAGAGTAGGGAGCAGGTTGAGAAAAGCCTGGAGAGGTGGAGATATGCACTGGAGAGAAGGGGAATGAAAGTCAGTAGGAGTAAGACAGAATACATGTGTGTAAATAAGAGGGAGGGCAGTGGAGTGATGCGGTTGCAGGGAGAAGAGGTGGAAAAGGTGGAGGAGTTCAGGTACCTGGGGTCAACAGTGCAAAGTAATGGAGAGTGTGTTAGAGAAGTAAAGAAAAGAGTGCAGGCAGAGTGGAGTGGGTGGAGAAGAGTGACAGGAGTGATTTGTGATAGTAGGGTATCTGCAAGAATGAAAGGGAAAGTTTATAGGACTGTGGTGAGACCTGCAATGTTGTATGGATTAGAGACAGTGGCATTGAGTAAAAGACAGGAGGCGGAGCTGGAGGTAGCAGAGCTGAAGATGCTAAGGTTTTCGTTGGGAGTGACGAGGATGGACAAGATTAGAAATAAGTTTATTAGAGGGACAGCGCATGTAGGATGTTTTGGTGACAAGGTGAGGGAGGCGAGATTGAGATGGTTTGGACATGTGCAGAGGAGGGACATGAATTATATTGGTAGAAGAATGCTGAGGATGGAGCCACCAGGTAGGAGGAAAAGAGGAAGGCCAAGGAGGAGGTTCATGGATGTGGTGAGGGAAGACATGCAGGTAGTTGGTGTGAAAGAGGCAGATGTAGAGGACAGGGTGGTATGAAGACGGATGATCCGCAGTGGCGACCCCTAATGGGAGCAGCCGAAAGAAGAAGAAGAAGAAGAAGAAGAAGAAGAAGAAGAAGAAGTAGCACTACACTATTATAAGGTAACACTGCACTAATGAGAATCGACACTATTGAGAATGAACACTACACAATTGTGAGGAAACACTACACTATTGTGAGGTAGCACTGCACTATTGTAGGGCAACACTACACTGTAGTGTCAGTCAGGAAGCACTGCACTATTGAGTATTGACACTATTGAGAATTGACACTACACAATTGTGAGGTAACACTACACTATTGTAAATTAACACTGCATAATTGTGACACCAAACACTAAACTATTAAGAGCTAACACTACATTATGGAGAATTGTGTAGTAAGGCAACCCTACACTGTTATATGGAAGCACTGCACTATTGAGAATTGACACCATTGAGAATTAACACTACACTATTTTGAGGTAACACTATACAATTGTAAGGTAACACTACACTACAGTGAGGTAGCACTAAAATTTTGTGAGGTAACACAACACTATTGTAAATGAACACTACACAATTGTGAGGAAACACTACACTATTGTAAGATAACACCAGACTATTTTGAGGTAATAATACACTATCTTGAGCTAACACTACATAATTGTGTGACAACACTACACTAATGTGAATTGACACTACACTATTGAGAATTAACATTATACTAATGTAAGGTAACATGACACTAGTGTAAGGTGACACTACACAATTGTGTGGCAACCCTACATTATTGTGTGGTAACACTACCCTAATGTGAATTGACACTACACTATTTTTAGGTAACACTAAACTATTAAGAGCTAACACTGCACTACTAAGAATTAATACTACACTATTTTGAGATAAAACCAACAAATTGTGAGGTAACACCGCACTAATGTAAGATAACACTTCACTATAGTGAGTTCACACTGCACAATTGTGAGGAAACACAACAATATTGAGATTTAACACTGCACCCTTGTGAAATAACTCCACATTTTGTGATACTAAACACTAAACTATTATGAGCTAACACTACAATATTGAGAATTAACACTACACTTTTGTGAAATAACACTAAACTATTTTGAGGTAACACTAAACTATTAAAAGCTAACACTGCATTAGTGAGAATTAATATTTCACATTTGTGAGATACACCAAACTATTGTGAGGTAACACTACACTAATGTGAGGTAACACTACACTATAGTGAGGTGACAACACTATTGAGAATTAACAATACACATTTGTGAGGCAACATTACACTATTGTGAGTTAACACTACACTATTGTAAGGTAACACTGCAGTATTGTGAGGTAACACTATACTACTGTAAGTTAACAATACAATATTGTGAGGCAACATTACACGATTGTGAGTTAACACTACACTATTGTAAGGTAACACTGCAGTATTGTGAGGTAACACTATATTACTGTAAGGTAACACTGCAGTATTGTGAGGTAACACTATACTATTGTAAGTTAACAATACAATATTGTGAGGCAACATTACAATATTGTGAGTTAACACTACACTATTGTAAGGTAACACTGCAGTATTGTGAGGTAAAACTATACTACTGTAAGTTAACAATACAATATTGTAAGGAAACATTACACTATAGTGAGTTTACACTACACTATTGTAAGGTAACTACACCAATATGAGGTAGCAATGCAATATTGTGAGGTAGCACTAAATTATATCAAATAAAACAATAAATGTTTTTAAGAAAATGCACTGCCAACGGAAAATTCAGTAACAGACTTGAGAATGTTAAATATTGAAATCATATTACTTACTTAAAAAGTAAATGAATTTTCCAAATTGATACCAATCCATTGCAGGAAAGAAAACCAGGAGGAAAAGCCTCAGCGAGAACGTCCATGTCAACACAGAAACACAAGCTCAAGGTTCAGTAAGGCTTCGGCTCTATCACCTCATAATTGCTTTGGAAATAGTTTATTATCATGCTAATCCATCCCATTTGACTGAAAGTAAGACAAAGAGAGAGAGAGAGAGAGAGAGAGAGAGAGAGAGAGAGAGAGAGAGAGAGAGAGAGAGAGAGAGAGAGAGAGAGAGAGAGAGAGAGGGGGATTGTGTAGGTGAAAGATAGATAAACATGTTATGGTGTAGGTTGCAGGTTAGCCAGAGTAAATGTGTTGTTTTTCTCACTGTGTGCTCGTGATTGCGTGTTTCTACTCTGCAGTGCAGCCAGCTCTCCATTAAACATCTCTTTACTTCTAGCCTGGACTAATACAATTAATTACAAGCTCACTGGAGGAAAAGAGAGAGAGAGAGAGAGAGTGAGAGTGAGAGAGAGAGAGAGAGAGAGAGAGAGAGAGAGAGAGAGAGAGAGAGCGCCTCACAACCGATCTCCATCCATCCTCAGGCTGTCCACACACATTCACAATATGCCCAATAGCGGCTGCTAAACAATCATGGCTCCCTCCCTCCCTCCCTCTCTTTCCCTATCTGCCTATCACTCTCTTCCTCTCACTCCATCATGGTAAAACAGCCTGCCGCACAGATGCCATTCACAATCTGCATTCGAGACTAAGCTTCTGAAATCCAATTAACTTCCCCGCAAAATGCAACATTTATGAAGCTTAAACGTCTTTGAAAAATGAGGAGGACATACAAGCGAGGGACATGTTTCTTTCTTTCTCTCTCTCTCTCTCTCTCTCTCTCTCTCTCTCTCTCTCTCTTTCTTTTCCCGCTCACATTTCCATAAATATGAACCGCTCTATTTGCTCTCGTCTCGGGCAAATTCAGCAGGAATATTTCCATTCCCAGTATGAAAGAGCTCCATTTGGCAAAGTCCAATCTCCGGAGAACGAGGGCAGGGAACGGGAGAACCGGAATAATCAATGCATTCTCCGTCCTTCTGCACAGTTCTGTATTAAATGGTCAAAGCCACCCGTAGCTGGAGGGATTAATCGGAGATTTGCGAAATCATTTGCATTGCACGTCCATACAACCAAGGTCAATATGTACTGTAGGAGGACAGGAAGAGAAAGGTAGAAAGATTGACGAAAAAAAAAGAAAGACAAAGAGAAACACTCTGACACACTAATGAGCCTCCGTCTTCCTGCTGTCGTTCATGTAATCCCTTTACACGTGCAGAGAGAAACTTTATGTATGTGCATGTGACTAGATTTCTGCGTTCACAAACAGTCAAGGGCACTTCCAGCCTATGAATAATCACCAACGTGCACACACACACACACACACACACACACACACACACACATTGCAAGTGCTGATCTGCTGCATTATGCTCACAGCCATAAAGGCCCTGCATTGGAGCGACTATATTAATCAACAAATGACCAGTAAAGCTGGTAGAAAGTGGGAAATGGGTTTGGGTTGTAATCCCGTCCTCAGCCCGCCTCATTACAGTGGTCAAGCTGGTTATGATGCAGCACGACCGGGATTTTCCTTTTTTTTGTTTCTTCAGGGGAGGCGATGTGAGGAAAATGATGAGTGTTATTACCCTGGGGCTGATGTTATTACCCCAGCAAAGGATGGGAGCGCAGTAGGAAGCCGATGGGACTTTAATTCCGATGCAAGACTGAAATGCGAGCTTGTTAGAGAGCAGACATTAATACCACTACCACTACACCTGACCTCTTTTCTCTCATCCCTCGTTTCCTTTTTTTTATTTTTGCACACACGAGCACTGATCCAGATAGAAGCACCTCTTTCATCTTGTTACACCTGGTAAGATCTGCATTAGTGGGTTTTGCATGTGACGATGTTTCCCACATGACGGCGCTAGGATGAATTGTGCTGGCAGACTGAGCCTGTTACTTTCATCCCTTTCTTTTTATCTATTGTCTTGGAAACATGTATACGGTTCTCACATTAATTTATCACTCACAGCTCGTTTATCACAACCGGTTAATGTGGAATTTAATTACAATGAAGTTGAATGCTAATTTCTGATTGGTCAAAAGCCAAGCATTTTTTCGGAACAGAAACATAAATAGGAAACAGGAAGCAGCTTGATATTAATGCACACGTTCAAGTACGTCATCGTTTTTTTATAGTTCACTGGGACTTTGGCAATGGACGCTTTAAATAATCTCAGATTATCATAAACAACTGTTCAACAAAGGTATTCTCATAAACATGTACTAAACAAGGAGATTTATTTCATTATAATGGAACTTTGTGGTAGCAGTTTGGGGAAGACTGCTTTAGTCACCATTTGCTGTTATACTGTAATAACCTTCTCTCTTCCAGGAACATGTTCCACCAGATTTTGGAGTGTGCTTGTGGAGATTTGTGCTCATTTAGCCACAAGGGTGTTAGTAAAGTCAGATCCAGGTGTAGGTGAGGGGGCCTGGGGTGCAGTGGATGAAGGCTCATCAGCTGATACATGATCCCAGCAAATCTGAACTGCAGGTTGGTAAACATCAAGACTCTTTTGTTCTGGCACCGAGGTGGTGGAATGAACTTCCCCTAGATGTCTGAACAGCCGAATCACTGCATCTTCAAATGACCTGTAAAAATCTACCTCTTTCTGAAACACTTATACTGGCACTTATTTTCCCTGTTTGTTTTATGTATTTAAAAAAGAGGTGTGCTATTATTCTTCTCAACAGAGTTGTGGAGTTTTGTGGAACCAGTGCTGATTTATTCACTATGTGGATAAGATGTTGAAAGGGCATGGGTTCAAATCCCAGCACCACCAATCTGCCACTGCTGGGTTTTTGAGCAAAGCCCTTAGCTCTCAACTGCTCAGCTGTATAACTAAGATAACAGGAAATCACTCTAAATAAGGGTGTCTGCTGAAGGTGGTAGCTTAGTCCTAGCCATAGCCTAGGCCTAGACACACCACGCTGCAACTCAAGGGCCCTTTTAGAATGCCCTTAATGATTCGCATTTCCTGTTGACAGTCCGAGTGAGCATCAGGTCAAACATCAGAGGAACCGCATCTATATTTATAATGTGGTGCGGCCCGATTCAGTGGGAGTGCATCTGATTTAATATAAAAAGTTTCATTGGTTGACCTGAACCCGTTCCGCAATTTCATTGGTCTAATGTTATGGGGTTCAGATTTTTGGCATGAAGTTTGTAAAACCGGAAAAAACCCAGAAAAAATCTATGAATTAACCGCTTCATGTTCAACGCGTGGGGAAAAAAGAAGCGGCTTATAGTCCGGAAAATATGGTAGTACTGTATACATATAGGAAAAGCTATGCTACGGCTAATCCTTACTGTGATTATCAGCATCGTCCACATGGATCTTACCATGATTACAACATCATCTCTTTACTCCACTGCTCTCTGTTCATCTGTATTGATGATGATGATGATGATGATGATGATGATGATGATGATGACGACGATGAGACGACGCAGCGGCATTGCAGACATTTTAACATGAATACAAATCGAATTGTCCATTTCATGGAGCTCGAAATGTTTTCAGAATTCAGTTTTTTTTTACCTCCTAGATGTTTTTCATACTACCTCCTGCATAATCTGTTTATTCAATAATATACTGATATTACAACAGAACACTGGCTGATATCTGACGCTGACAATGATCATACCTGGCACTGATCGTGATGGAGACTCTTTCTGCCTTCTCGTGTAAAAACTGCATTACAAATCAATGTGAAAGATCCGATCTTTTCTCGTTAAGCCCAGCAAAACTATTGATCCTGACTGAAGGTAAAATTTCAGGATGAACTGTTTACATGTAGAGAGATGAATTAGATCTCGCCTTCTTCACAGTCACACTCACAAACATTACCGAGGCTATGATAGTTGGTTTCATGGCTTCAGATTAGACCTGAGAGAGGACAGAAGTTTTAAGAAGCGGTGTCCTGGCTGGAATGGTGAAGCAAAAGGTCAGATGTCTGGAGGGATTTCTGAAATGCACTGCAAAAAAAAAAAAGAAAAAGTGTGTGAATGCAGTGAATGCACAGGGGAGAAAAGGTTTGTGTGGGACATTTTTCAGCACTGATTGGTTCTGAAAAGGAAAGAGAGGGATCGAAATATATATATGAGATATATATAAGCAAGTGAGTGTGTTAACTGCTCCTACATGCTGTGCCATACAGGCGGCCTGTTGTGAGACAAAAGGGAATGACTGTAAGGACATCCATTTCTCTCTCTCTTTCTCTTGCTTTTTTTTTCATGCGTGAGCTCCTCCTTTACATCCCGCTGTTTTTTGCTAATATCCATTTTTCTCCTCGGGACCATAACGAGCAACATCTCCAGCTATTCAGCCACCATTATTGTGCCTATGAAGAATAGGACTCGCTATATTGATTTTGTGTTTTCCCTCTGTGTCGATTTTTCCTTCCCGCCTGCTCACGAGCAAAAGCCGGCGAACCGAGGACACCTTTCGCCGCAAATAAAGGTGAATCTCTTGAATCTCCTGCACAGTTTGTGAGACATAATGATTAAAGCAGGGTTCGTTTTATCAGCCCGATGAGCTAAATCACAAACACATGGGGGCTTTGTCATAATTAAGCCTTTTTTGTTTTGTTCTAGGCCTTCAAAACAAATGTGTTTCCGAAAAAAAGAAGGCTTTTTACACTATTTCCTGGTAATCAAGCTAATTGGACAACACTTAGTCCTGTGTCTCATGAGCCAAGAGTGACAGATGGAGACAGAACCTGAAGAGTGGTTAACAATTTGTGAAGCTCCGAGCGCCCGCTCTGTCTCAGAAAAAAAAGGTGGTCCCCTGGCTGGAGATGTGGTTCAGGGATGAGAAGATGAATAGGAAGAGAAGGGAGGAAGTGGTTTATCTCTTCTACAAGCTTGCCCGGTCCTTCAAGGTTTGAAGGAGAGACGGTGTGAAAACGAAGTCTTGCCTAGTGCAAATATCGTAAATCTTGGACAGAAATGTGATATTTATCCGTTTTTATGTGATTTGTTTTCTCACCTAAAGCATAAACTCTTATCTCGCCTCTAACACATTCGCGCATGTACAAATCTGGACCAATTGTTCCCACTGAGAGAAAGCACGCTTGGCCATACTGTAGATCTGTGTTCATCTGGGATTGTTATTGAGACAGAATTCTGAAAAACAGTCAAGACGATGATGTCTATATCCCACACCTTTTTTTTTTCGACACCTCGGCTTTGAATTTTACATGGCAATGTTTTATTTATTACTGAACCATTTCTTGGCTGTTTTCAGGCTGCATAATACTGTCTCACTAGATAACTGCGATTTACTCACAGGCTACGATGATCACGCTGTATTACAGCTATGTACTAATTGACACCAGGTCACTCTTTTGCCTCTTGAAATTAAATCTTTAAATCTAATGTAATAAATGTCAGCGTTTGAGCATGGGACAGGTTTTCTTTTTCTTCACATACTATATTTCAAGAGCAAGCGTGGATTGATTAATCTATCCATTAATGCAACAGGGAACCAAGAACAAGGCTATCAATGCATAATAAACAGAGCCGACACGCTTCCCAATCCCAGAGGAATGGTCGTTTGAGAAGGTGTTTCTCTCTCTATTTTATTACTGGATTTGGAGTACATGAACCTTCACTAGTAGATTTTACTATAAATCAATTCATCCACAATCCGTAGTGACGATTTGCACAGTTTTGAGACTTTTTGCTTGCACCAAAACGCACAACCCGTCTTATTCTGAGCTAGCATCATAGCAAATAACTATAAAACACACAACACAACACGTCACCTCCTTTAGTAGATGTTAAGTAAAGAATAAAATCCTCGGTGTCAACAAATAAATTTACACACATAAACAAATAAATGAAATAAAAAAAAAAGAATGAATCCACCCCGCCTCAAAAAATAAATAAATAAATAAATAAATAAATAAATAAATAAATAAATAAATAAATAAAAAAGAGAAATTAAAAATCAATGTTTCTGTATGATCTATGGGTATAAAAGGGAGCTGAATGATGTGCTTTGTCCCTGCAGATGGTGTGGGTGTTGAGCAGATCGTGGATAACAGACTGCAGCAGAGGGACATTGGATAAAGCACTTGTCTATAAGATCAATGACCTCCATTACATGTATAACACTTTGGTTAAAGAGAAAAGAGTCTTCAGTGACACACCGAGACACCCACGCTGTTCTGAAGAGCATCACACTTAATCACAGTCTTAATGTCCACCATGACCAGTTCAGGTGGGTTTATTCTCATTTCTTACTATAACTTCATAGATTGAGTGAAATGATTCTGAGGAGCTGTAAACTGTCTGGAAACTTTTGAAATGAGCCAAATTCAGGATTTTTACTAAAATGTTCACTCTGTAGTCAGTCTAAAATCTCATACTCTATTTAGAAAAAAGTTTGTGGATGTTTTTTGAACATCTCATTCCACATTTTGCTATCATAATATCTATCTATCTATCTATCTATCTATCTATCTATCTATCTATCTATCTATCTATCTATCTATCTATCTATCTATCTATCTATCTATCTATCTATCTATCTATCTATCTATCTAAGTTTGTAAACACCTGGCTAAGCTTGTTTTCATGTATTTTATTTTTCTTTGGATTTTTCTGTGGATTTTCTGTGGATTTTCCACTCTGCCTCTCACTGCATGTGACATCACAATTATCTTCACCTCCGTTCCAGCACCAGGTGCACTGCCTTCTCCTGGCATTTTCCAATAAATCATAATATATTCCATTCAACAATAAAGATCCTGAACTGGATTGGCTGAGTGGCTCTGAGGACTCAGTATTAATGTGAAATGAGATGAAATGATGAATTCTGCACTGAAGAGAAGCGATAGAGTGCTTTACACTACTGAGCACCACGACACACTGCGTATTAATGATTCTTTCAAACCTGCACAAGTATCGAAACACATCCACAGACAAACGAGCTGATAAATGATGCACTGGGAGACAGGAGGTACAGCGTACAGTACAGGGTATAAAAGAGAATATTTCATTTAGCACACAAGAGAGAGAGAGAGAGAGAGAGAGAGAGAGAGAGAGAGAGAGAGAGAGAGAGAAGGGGGGGGCGTGAGAAAGCAAGAGAGAGAGAAAGTGGAGAGTAGTAAAAAAGAAAAAGAAAGGCAGAGAGAGGGAGGCAAAAAGAAGTGAGAGAAATATAGTAAAACAGAGAAAGAGAAAGGAATAGAAATAGAGTGGTAGGAAAAAGAGATAGAAGGAGAGAGAGAGAGAGAGAGAGAGAGAGAGAGAGAGAGAGAGAGAGAGAGAGAGAGAGAGAGTAGGAAAAAAGAGGGAAAAAGAGAAAGAGAGAAAGAGAGAGAGAGAGAGAGAGAGAGAGAGAGAGAGAGAGAGAGAGAGAGAGAAAGAAAGAAAGAAAGAAAGAAAGAACGAAAGATGTGACAGGATAATGGAAAAGAAAGAAAGACAGAGAGAGAGAGAGAGAGAGAGAGAGAGAGAGAGAGAGAGACAGAGAGAGAGAGAGAGAGAGGGAGGGAGGGAGCAAGAAATAAGGGAAGTATTGAAAGACAAAGAAAGAGAGAGAAGGACAGAACAAGATAACGAAAGGCAAAAAATAGAGAGAAGGCGAGGGAGAGAGAGAGAGAAAAACAGGACAGAAAGAGTGAAGGGTAGGACATAACAGAAAGAGAGGAAGTGAGGGGAAAAGAGGGGGGTGATAAAAAGAAAGAGAAAGACAGAGAAAAAGAGAGAGGGGGGACTGAGGAAAAGAGAAAGAGAGAGGGGGGGTGTAGGAAAAAGCGAGCGAGAGAAAGTGAGAAGGAGTGAGAAGAGACAGACAGACAGACAGACAGACAAACAGACAGACAGACAGACAGACAGAGACAGACAGACAGACAGACAGACAGACAGACAGACAGACAGACAGACAGACAGACAGACAGACAGATAGATAGATAGATAGATAGATAGATAGATAGATAGATAGATAGATAGATAGATAGATAGATAGAAAGAGAGAAATCAGAAAAAAGGAGTCCATTAATTCACTGGACTGAAATAAATAAATCTATACAGAGCTACATTCCCTCACAGCCTCTTTCTCTGCATGTCAGCACGAATAAAGACCAATAAAATGCAACGGTGACATGAAACAGTAGAAAAGAAAGAGCGAGACCAGGACAGGCTCCTCACATCCTGCTGTGAATTCTATCAGTTCACTGCAGACTCTCTTAACCAGGGCCCACACACCCCTCTGACATTCGGTGTGTCTTCCATTTGCACCGCTCGATGTGGTTTTAATGAGCCTGAAACAGAAGCTCCTTTTCCCCCGTCATGATCAAAAGCCTGACCCGATACGGGCGCCGTGATCCCGAGCGCAGAAAAAAATAAAAGCAATGCAAAGCGGAATAACAAAAAAAGATACGAATAATGAATTCAAATAAATGTGACTCCTGACATGATCAGACATGGAAGTTATTTTCTCCTTCCAGAAGTGCCATCGAATAAAAGGAGAAGGGAAACAGAGGTTCGAATATCTACCCCGGAGATCCAGTTAGATCAGGTGATCACTGCGTCAGATCTAATTACAAAAACCTCTCGTACAATAGCTGCTTTATTTAACGCTAAGACAAATATGAAACAAAGAAATCCTGAATCATTGACTTTTGGCAGACGCTCTCATCCATAGTGACTTACAACTGAACAGTTGAAGGTTAAGGGCCGTGCTCAAGGGCCCAACAGAGGCAGCTTGGTGGTGCTGGGATTTAAACTTGTGACCTGCCGTGTCAAAGTCCACTCAGCTACCACCTTCAGATTATAATAATAATGAAAATATCCAAACCTGTGAGAGCTCTAGAAGGTTCCTGCTGGAAGTAAATGATATTCTCTAAATTGCTCATATATTTCCATTTTGTTCATCTTTACATTAAATGAAAAAGTGAACACATGGAATATTAAATACTGTGGAAGTCGTACTCCACATATTAATATTCTTATGTGAAAATGTGCTAATTTAATAAAGAAACATTTCTCTCTTCCGTGACTGAAAGATCTTTTGTATGTAAAGGAACAAATTGAGATGTTTTTTAAACAATATAGAAAAAACAGCTGAGGTTAATCTATTTTAATTCATCAATCATTTTTGTTTTTTGTAATCATTTGTATATTTGTCTATTAACAATGGATATTGTATCAAAGCAGCATTACAGAGATGAAGATGTTATATATATATTCCTTATGATTGTAAGTTTACCCGCTAGTAAACATCCAGTGGTGACTGTGGCAACGTAAAAACTCATGTCATGAGGAAGAACTTTGAGAGGAACCAGACACAAAAGGAAAACCTGTCCTCATCACCAAATGTCCATTCATTACAGTTCCATCATTGACATCGTAGTCGACTGTTGATATTAATTTCAGTCCAAATCCACCCTCAAAGATCTCGGAACATGGATCTTTAGAATTTTGATGTGGAACCGTCAAAGGAAAAGATGGCAGAGGAAGACAGAAAGAATTGAGAGGATATGGAAGACAGAGAAGAAGAGAGGGAGAAAGAGAAGAAGGTGGGGGAAAAAAAGAGAGAGAAGAAGGGAAGGAGAGAGAGAGAGAGGAAGAGAGAGAGAGAGATAGTAGGGTAGTAAAAAAAGAGAGTGGGAAAAAGAGAAAAAGAAAGGGAAGGAGCGGGTGAGAGAAAAGAAGAGAGGGAAGTAGGGAAAGTAAGAAAACGAGGAAAAGAGAAAGGTAGGGGAAAAAAGAGAAAGGAAGAGAGAAAGAGAGGCATAGTAAAAAAAAGAAAGAGAAAGAAAAACATAGGGAGGAAGTGAGAGAATATAGGATGACGAAGAAAGAGAGAGGGAGAAAGGAAGGAAAAAGAGAAAAAAAGGGAAGGAGAGAGAAAGTTTTAGAACAAGAGAGAAAAATAAGATGATAGATGGATAGATGGATAGATAGATAGATAGATAGATAGATAGATAGATAGATAGATAGATAGATAGATAGATAGATAGATAGATAGATAGATAGATAGATTCATTACAGTCCAAATCCATCCTCATAGTTCTGGAGTAGTTCTGTAACATAATGTATCTTTAGGCTGATGATGAAACATCTACAGCTCCACAAAGTGTCTCCAGTTATAGAGAACTCCATCCAGATGTAATAAAGAAAAGAAATAGACAGGAACGCCCTCATTTGCCATCCGTCTACGTTTGGATTAACCTCTGGGTATAGTAGGTACTGCAGATTCTTGCATGCTGAAAGGAGGCGGAGCTTAGTCCATCTTTACTTGATCTAAAGCATGTATCACGTATCTGGCCCATTTCTGCTTGTACAGGGTCTGGTCTGATTAATGACCACCTTAGCGAGATCAGACCATGCTTAAAGATCTTTGTGTTTGCAGTGTGCATTCAGGACAAGAAGTTGCAGGAGTGGACGGCTTTCCCTTTAACACAGGTGGACAAGTATGAAGGTTGCTTTCACTGATCTGTGGAACATATTTTGTTCTGATTTGTTAATCTTCACAACTGTGGTGGTTCAAATGAGTCATGTGTTTATATAAAAGCCAACATGTTTGTTCATAGAAAAAGAAATGTGGGATTAGTCAAGCTGTCTGTGGGAGACGGCAGGAGTGTAGTGATGGTGTTTATGAACGATTGGTTCATTTTGAACGAGTTTTTAATGCGACTCAGAAGAACGAGTCATCTCAAAGAGTGATTTTTTTCATTTTCTACTGAATGTTCATGAGCAAAGCATCGCAAAATCTTTGTAGGTTATGCACAGGAAACAGAAATGAGTCATCTGGTCTAAGTCATTCCTATTTTTGTCATGTGACTCCCATATGCAGTTATATATACATTATTGGAACTATAGTCAAAGTTGTTGGTGGATCTGCTTATTGAACATTTAAAAAATCTTTTGATCAAAGGAACGAAATGAACTCAATGACTTAAAAAAAGGATTTGTTTATTTCGCTAAACGAGATTCAAAGAACCGAGTCACTAAAATAATCCGATCTTGCCATCGCTACAAGGGTGGGGTTTAGATAACAGTCCTTAATATGTGCATTTCTGTATTAGAGTCTGTGACACTTGTAAAAAAAAGGTAGGATGCTCGAACAAAACAATCATTTGGAATGAATTTATTGAGAGGCAGAAACTGATCATCAGTGTTCCCACATTAAAATGTAATAGGTCTGCTAACTGCATCAACAGTTCTGCGTTTAATCGTTTAATTACTTATCACCAGAGATAACCCAGCCATTAGGGGGGCACAAGCCAGTGTACTCTTAGTGCCGGTCCCAAGCCCGGGTAAATGGGGAGGGTTGCGTTAGGAAGGGCATCCAGCGTAAAACATGTGCCAAATCAAATATGCGGATCACAAATGAGAATTTCATACCGGATCGGTCGAGGCCCGGGTTAACAACGACCGCCACAGGTATCGTTAGCCGACAGGGTACCGGTGGAAATTGGGCTACTGTTGGCCGAAGGAGGAGAAGGAGAGGAGGAAGGCGTCTACAGAGACGGCAGGAAAAGGAGCAGTGTAGGAGAGTAGAGGTTCGGGTTGGTACTTTAAATGTTGGTACTATGACGGGTAAAGGGAGAGAGATAGCTGATATGATGGAGAGGAGAAAGGTAGATGTGTTGTGTGTTCAGGAGACCAAGTGGAAAGGGAGTAAGGCCAGGAACATTGGAGGTGGGTTTAAACTGTTTTATCATGGTGTGGATGGGAAGAGAAATGGTGTAGGGGTGATTCTGAAGGAAGAGTACAGTAAGAGTGTAGTGGAGGTGAAGAGAGTTTCTGATAGGATGATGATCGTGAAGGTGGAAGTTGAAGGGATGATGATAAATGTCATCAGTGCCTATGCTCCACAAGTTGGCTGTGAGATGGAGGAGAAGGAAAGATTCTGGAGTGAATTAGATGAAGTGGTCGATGGTGTACCTAGGAAAGAACGATTGGTGATTGGGGCAGACTTTAATGGGCATGTAGGTGAAGGGAACAGAGGTGATGAGGAGGTGATGGGTAGGTATGGTTTTAAGGAGAGGAATGTGGAAGGGCAGATGGTGGTAGATTTTGCTAAAAGGATGGAAATGGCAGTGGTGAACACGTATTTTAAGAAGAAGGAGGATCATAGGGTGACGTATAAGAGTGGAGGAAGGTGCACACAGGTGGATTATCTTCTGTGTAGGAGATGCAACCTGAAGGAGATTGGAGACTGTAAGGTGTTGGCGGGGGACAGTGTAGCTAGACAGCATCGAATGGTGGTCTGTAGGATGGTTTTGGAGGCGAAGAAGAAGAGGAGGAAAGTAAGGTTTGAAAGAAGAATAAGATGGTGGAAACTGAAGGAGGAAGAGTGTAGTGTGAGGTTCAGGGAAGAGGTCAGACAGGGGCTTGGTGGTGGTGAAGAGGTGCCGGATGATTGGGCAACTACCGCAGGAGTGATGAGGGAGGCAGCTAGAAAAGTACTTGGTGTGACATCTGGAAATAGAAAGCAAGACAAGGAGACGTGGTGGTGGAATGAGGAAGTGCAGGAGAGCATTAGGGGAAAGAGATTGGCAAAACAGAAGTGGGATCGACAGAGTGATGAGAAAAGTAGGCAGGAGTACAAGGAGATGCGGCAGCAGGTTAAAAGGGATGTGGCGAAAGCCAAGGAAAAGGCATATGAGGAACTGTATAAGAGGTTGGACACTAAGGAAGGAGAAAAGGATTTATACCGATTGGCCAAGCAGAGGGACCGAGCTGGGAAGGATGTACTGCAAGTTAGAGCAATAAAGGATGGAGAGGGAAATGTGTTGACTAGTGAGGAGAGTGTGTTGAGAAGATGGAGGGAGTATTTTGAGCAGCTGATGAATGAGGAAAATCAGAGAGAGAGAAGGTTGGAGGATGTGGAGTTGGTGAAGCAGGATGTAGATAGGATTAGTAAGGAGGAAGTGAGAGCAGCGATTAAGAGGATGAAGAATGGAAAGTCGGTTGGACCAGATGACATACCGGTAGAAGCGTGGAGATGTTTAGGAGAGATGGCAGTGGAGTTTTTAACCAGATTGTTTAACAGGATTCTGGAAGGGGAGAGGATGCCTGAGGAATGGAGAAGGAGTGTGCTGGTACCGATCTTTAAGCATAAGGGAGATGTGCAAAACTGCAGTAACTACAGGGGAATTAAGTTGATCAGTCACACCATGAAGTTATGGGAAAGAGTAGTGGAAGCCAGGCTGAGAGAAGAGGTGACCATCTGTGAGCAACAGTATGGTTTCATGCCGAGGAAGAGCACCACAGATGCCTTATTTGCTTTGAGGATGTTGATGGAGAAGTATAGAGAAGGACAGAAGGAGCTGCATTGTGTATTTGTGGATTTAGAGAAAGCGTACGACAGGGTGCCGAGAGAGGAGTTGTGGTATTGTATGAGGAAGTCAGGTGTGTCAGAGAAGTATTTGAGGGTGGTGCAGGACATGTATGAGGACAGTGTGACGGCAGTAAAGTGTGCAGTAGGTACGACAGACTGGTTCAGGGTGAAGGTTGGACTACATCAAGGATCGGCCCTGAGCCCTTTCCTTTTTGCAGTGGTGATGGACAGGTTGACGGACGAGGTCAGACAGGAGTCTCCCTGGACTATGATGTTTGCAGATGATATTGTGATTTGTGGTGAGAGTAGAGAGCAGGTTGAGAAGAGCCTGGAGAGGTGGAGATATGCGCTGGAGAGAAGGGGAATGAAAGTCAGTAGGAGTAAGACAGAGTACATGTGTGTGAATGAGAGGGAGGGCAGTGGAGTGATGCGGTTGCAGGGTGAAGAGGTGAAGAAGGTGGAGGAGTTCAGGTACCTGGGGTCAACAGTGCAAAGTAATGGAGAGTGTGTTAGGGAAGTAAAGAAAAGAGTGCAGGCAGGGTGGAGTGGGTGGAGAAGAGTGACAGGAGTGATTTGTGATAGAAGAGTATCTGCAAGAATGAAAGGGAAAGTTTATAGGACTGTGGTGAGACCTGCGATGTTGTATGGATTAGAGACAGTGGCATTGAGTAAAAGACAGGAGGTGGAGCTGGAGGTAGCAGAGCTGAAGATGTTGAGGTTTTCGTTGGGAGTGACGAGGATGGACAAGATTAGAAATGAGTTTATTAGAGGGACAGCACATGTAGGATGTTGTGGTGACAAGGTGAGGGAGGCGAGATTGAGATGGTTTGGACATGTGCAGAGAAGGGACATGAATTATATTGGTAGAAAAATGCTGAAGATGGAGCCACCAGGTAGGAGGAAAAGAGGAAGGCCAAGGAGGAGGTTCATGGATGTGGTGAGGGAAGACATGCAGGTAGTTGGTGTAAAAGAGGCAGATATAGAGGACAGGGTGGTATGGAGACGGATGATCCGCTGTGGCGACCCCTAATGGGAGCAGCCGAAAGAAAAAGAAGAAGAAGACTTATCACCAGAGATGGTAAAAGTGCACACACCCTTCACTTAAATAGAAGTGCAGATACTCATGTTGTAAAAAACTTTGTTAAAGTTCAAGTAAAGATGTTTGGGCTCTGACATGTACTTAAGTAAAAAGTAGCCATTACTATTACCTGTTTTAGTGTCACACTGGTAACTGGACCTCAAATTATATTAATATTATATACAACTTTATACAATATACAACTTTTAGGTCCCCTGGTGGTCTAGTGGTTAGGAGGCGGCGCTCTCACCGCTGTGGACCGAGTTCGAGTCCCGGTCAGGGAACCGACCCCAAGCATTAGGGTTACACAAGCCTTAGTGCCGGTCCCAAGCCCGGATAAATGGGGAGGGTTGCGTTAGGAAGGGCATCCAGCGTAAAAACGTGACAAATCAAACATGCGGATGGTCCGCTGTGGCGCCCCCTAACGGGAGAAGCCGGAAGAAAGTTATACAATATACAACTTTTGCTGTTTCCACACGGACGGGTAATGAGGTGATACCGGAGAGACTGTACCTCTACTAACTTTTATACTGATTACATAATCAAAGAATGTTTGTTTTTGATGTGAACTGGTTTATGTTAGACATTTCAAGCTTTCTGTATGTATATTTATTATGTCTGTGAGGCAAATATTCACTGATATTCAGGTTGTTTTATTTATGTGTTTGTGAAGAGAGACGACAGAGACGGCAGACAGCGCACCCTGCCTGTTTACTTTATTTTACAAAAAGCACAGTGTTTTGTTGTTATTATAAGTGTGTACAAATATAAGTAGACTCTACAGATTCGAATGATGTACTGCTCTTATCTGTATGATAAAAAAAAGACAGTAATTTAAGTTCGTTTTGCCGTTATGAGGAAAACAAACACAAAACACCCCGCCGCGTTTGTCGACCCCCAGTGGGGCTGATTTGAGACTTGGCGCATCAATAAAACAAATGTTTACTGATTAAAAATATTTTTCAGTGGAGTTTATTTATTTATTTTATATCTGAGTAAAGAAAGGACATCTTGAATAATTGTATGTTTTGCCGATGGTTTTAATTTTGCATCTTATTTATTTATTTATTTATTTATTTATTTATTTATTTATTTATTTATTTATTTGTATTTTTAATAAAAATGGTCAAACAGAAATGCGTGCTGCATTGATATAAATTTGCTGCATCGTTAAATAAATTTACTGCCGTTAAAAAGGAATTAGCATTTTAATTTTGACATCTATTCTCAGTCATGTTTCCATCACTGACTCCCTCTGTCTCATCCATGTTAACCACAGACTTCTTACTGCCTTCTGCCTGCTCGTTGTGAGCTTCAGAATCTAGTCTACGTCTGTGGTGAGTGAGAAACAGGACATTATACACCACTGGTAGATTGAAAAAGCCACGCAATTACAGGAAACAGGTTGATGGGCTGAAATCGGCGCGCAGTGCAAAGGAAATATTTACCAAATCAATGGATTAAAACTAGAGTAACGAGGCTGGTTTGAAAATGTAAGAAGTAGAAAGTACAGATATTTGTGTAAAAATGTAATAAGTGAAAGTAAAAAGTTGTCCGAAAAATAAATAGTGTAGTAAAATTCTGATACCATTTAAGTATTTAAGTACAGTAACAAAGTATTTGTACTTCGTTATCGCCATCTCAGGGAGTTTTTCCCTCCCATAGTCGCCACTGGCTCACTCATTAGGGATAAACGTATATTTATACAGAACAAACTCATCGGCATTAAACTTACACGTTCCAATTTTATAGCATCTTAATCTCTGTAATCTCAATATCCAGTTAAAAGCGCTCTGCAAATAAAATTGAATTGAATTGAAATTAAAGCAGTAGGATTGAAGAAAGGGCGTGTACTCACTCGTAGGGGTCGCTAGGGTCGGGTCCCTGGAGCTCGGAAGGAATAGGAATGCGTTTGTAGTACATCTCCCAATCAAAAGCTCCTCGCATAGCATCCCCAGCCTGGGCCTCGTATCCAAAGTGGTTGTGGTCTATGACGTCAATCATGGGGCACACAATGGTCTTGGAGTTCTGAGCTATCTGGTCTGAGGGATTCACAAAAAAACAAAACGAGAGAGCGCATGTTAGCCAAACCCACTTGTGTCATCTATATCCCTTGCGTTTTGTCTGCAGTGTTGGAAGATGAGGGGGAATAAAATTGGAGGGAGGGTTGTGGTTGGTGTGACGGCTGCTTGGATGTCTGGGGAGTCTCGGCCCGTTTCGAGCGCGCTTGGCCTCTTTAGCTTGACTCGCCCCAGTGGATAGCTGTGAGAAATTGAAGCTGCCTGGCGATTAGAAACAATTACACTGCTTCTAAGTGGGTTTGGTCCACGGAGGCACGGACACAGAGACCCCCGGCCTCCAGCGAGTCAACCATGGATAAGCTGGCCCAGATCTGTCACCCCCGAAACCCTCCCTCGATGCTGTTGCTCAAGCGTGAGAGACAGAGAGATGCGAATGCGGATTCGGGTGCAGTGACACACATGCTACAGCTATTAAAGTGTCTTGCATCTCCAAACAGCAAGAAAAAAAAAGCAGTGAGGGACAACGAAGCAATTTACACTCCTGCCTTCATGTCCTGAATGTCCATTAGTCTTGTATTTGAGTGTTGGAGCAGCATCGGAAAAAATGCCTGCACAAGATATCATAAGAGCTAATCGTGTAGTTACACTATACAAACAAAAGCATGTGGACACCCAACTGTACGACTCATATATGATTTCATATGAGATTTTGGAACACTTCAATCATCATTTAGTTCCTATTTACTTTTATAATAACCTCCACTCTTCTGGGAGGATGTTCAACAAGATTTTGGAGTGTGTTTGTGGAGATTTTTGATGTGAGGTGAGGAGGTCTGGGGGTGCAGTCAGCGTTCACATTCATCCTAATGGTGTTCAATAAGGTTTAAAACTCTATAGCAGGAGATTTTCCACTCCAACCCATGTAAAGCAGATCTTCATGGAGCAACTGTACACCTTAAACTTTGGGGTAAAAGTTTGAAGAAGAACCACATATGGATGGGAAAGTCAGATGTCCTATTTACTTTTGTTTACACAGTGTTTATAAAAAAAATGTAATCAATTTACTCGTTTGTGGGGACCGTGTGTGTGTGTGTGTGTGTGTGTGTGTGTGTGTGTGTGTGTGTGTGTGTGTGTGTGTGTGTGCGCAGTGTGATAGGAAAGAGGCCACACCTGCAAATAGTTTAAACACAAACAGGCAGCTTGCTCACACCAGTACACACACATTGATTTTCTATAAGCTTAAGCTTATGTATATATATATAGTATATAAGCTTAAGCTTCCTCAGGCTGAATCGACCGATTTTTTTATCTCCCTATTTCAGAGACGGCTCTTAAGTGGCGCTGATCTGAATACTCAGGATGTTTACGCTGTTGCAGTCTCAAAAGGAAAGCAGGGAGAAAATTTCCAATTAAGAATGAGAAGTGAGGTGGGGGGCGGTTGGAGCAGAGCAAAATGGACTCAACTGCCTCATCGCGCCGTGTGGGTGGACAGCATTAGGTTGAATTGGAGAGATGAAGCAATTGTGTGTGTGTGTCTGTGTGGGTCAGTTTATTTAGCGTGTGGATGTAGAGAAGTGTGAGAGGACTAATGTGCAGATCTCCGATGTCTCATCCAAGTGATATTTCTTTACATCAATTAACTAATTAGGGCTAAGTGAGTGATGAGTATGTCCTCACCACGCTAAGCTTTCAGCTGCGAGATAAAAGCACACTGTAAGGCACGCTCGTAATTCAGCATGACATTAAACCCTGGTTTAGGAATGTATTAAATATGGAAGAAACTAATGCAACTAATAATACTATTATAAATTATCATAATACTAAAAATATGCTTTACTCTGAACACAAGATCGGCATTAGTGCCTTTTAAAAAAAAAGTCCACATTTAGTCCCAGGTTTTTAAAGGGAACATTTCATGCTACATCCAGACACCGTATAAGATTGTGTGCCGCCAACTTTATGATAACACTTTGGAGAAGAACCACATATTGTTGGAAAAGTCAGGTGTCCCAATACTTTGTCCATATTTGTCCTGTCTATTTGACTTTATTTAACTGTTAAATTGACTGTTTATTCAGCTTGCTAAATTCTTAAATGCCATAATATTGTAACCTTTCACTTCTGCACATTCCTCTTCAATGCCATCGCCCTAGA
>NC_139577.1:32109400-32139400 GCF_946808225.1 Silurus aristotelis | reverse complement strand
AGAAATAGAGTGCTGAGGAGGCAGATAAAGAGATGGATAGAGAGACAGAAGACAAAGAGGCATGGGGAGTGAGAACGGAGACAGAATTCTTCACACCCACCACTTTTTTTTTTGTAGCTAAAAATACACAATGAGTTGGTTCACACCTTGTTCACACACACACACACACACACACACACACACACACACACACACACACACACACATATGCCTTAAAGAAGCTATATACATCCATGCACCTGTTTCATCCATATATATATACTAGGGGTGTAACATTACACATATTCATACTGGATCATTTCGGTACCTGGCTTTCAGTTCGGTGCACCTGTGGACCCAATGCATTTCCTTTTTACGTGTGAAACAATTAAAATCTGACCTCCCTTAAAAACGTTTTAAGTGGAGGATCACAAGTTTGTTTTGTTTTGAACGCATCATAGAGTAGTGACTCTTCTCCACTTACGACCTGATGGACTTACGACCGTTTTTTTCGGCCCTAATCTACGTCGTAAGTTGGGGTCTACCTGTACACACATCTGTATTGCCCAAATGGGGTCTAACAAGTGTAAACATTTGATTTAATTTTTCCATTTATTTAATTTTATTTGAATAAATCGAATTTGTGGCAGTCTAATCGATTGCTCAATGTAATCAATGTTCCAAAAAAGTGTATCGCATTAGATTAATTCTATTTTTTACATTTTATTTTTTATAAAATATTATTCGATATATTATTTTATCAAGCAGGCGTTTTTTTATTGTTTTAAAAATGTCAACTGTTGATGCTCACAAATGTTAATAATAATTATTAAACTGTGTTAATAAAAAAACCTACCTGCAATTCTATATAAAAACCGAGGTACGTATCGAACCTATGTTGTGTATCGTTTCACACCTAATATCTACTGAATTAATTAATTCTATTTTTTTTTTTTTAATGAGTCCAAATTGAACCTTATTAGAAATCAAAATATGTGCTGATTGCGAGGTCTATATAGCTACAGAGTGTCATATGTGCAGTGTGTGGGCTGTTTAAACTAGAACCCTGATGTGGCCTCCACCCCAGAGCAGTTCTCAAGGCAGCTGAGAACAGAGAAGTCAGGTTTAAAATAGAACGTCTCTGCAATTTGGTCTCGGAGTTGATGAAACAGGCATTTCACACACCTGCTCATATCATCAATAAAGTATTTTTAATATTTTGCAGTTATCCAGTCATGCTGCAGCAACACTGTGCTCAAAATCAAGCAGATTCGGGTTGAGAGCTTCAGTCATCAAACATCAGAATGGGGTAAAAGATGTTGGTACCCGAAGGACTGGTTAACTACAGTATAAGAACAAATGTTTGTGGACACCTAGCCATTTGGTCCCTATTTGCTGTTATTATAACCTCCACTCTTTTGGGAAGATGTTCCACTATATTTTAGAGTGTGCTTATGGAAATTTGTGAAGATTCATTCAAAAACAAGGGCGGTAGTGAAGTCAGGAACTGATGTACGTAAGGTGAGGAGGCCTGGGTTCGGTCATCATTCACATTCATTCCAGAAGTCAGGTTGGTTTGAGCGATCAGATCTTTACATACGTGTGGAGCAGAAAACCTTCTCAGCCTTCAAAAAACATAGAATCTTGAAGAGCTTCAACAGCAGACAGCCACATGAATTCCACTGCTGTCAGCCAAGAACAAAACGCTATCATGAGCACAACCTCACCCAAAACTGGACAACTGAAGATATTATTGTTCTTGGAGTGAAAGGAGTGGAACCTGAGGTGGTGATCTTCTGCAGTTGTAGCTCATCCACCTCAGGGTTGTTGTGTCATGTCCTCGGCAATGCTTTTAATAATAAATACAGTTGGCGGTGAGTGTATTTTCCTCCGAATCCTGAATGTATCTCCACAGACTGTTTCAAACCTTGTAATCACATGTTCTAATGAAATTTATAAATGAATGAGAGAAGAAATGGCGAACAAAATGATGTAAAGCAGCAGCTTTCATCTCTCATGTTAGAGCATCGGCGTTATCCATTAGCCTGCAGGCAGAAAGCTCTACTGTTTAGCACAATTAGCGAACGTTTTCAGTGATTGTATATTCCCCAGCTATGACGCAGTCGATTAGCAGAAGGGGCTTGTATTTTTTTTTTGGCACAATACAATACAGCAGCACAGTTTTATTTGCATTTTCCAGCTAGTTTGGATCAGAATATAGCACCTTGCCAGAAGAAAGGGTTGAGGTTCTTGCTCAAGGGTCAAACAGTGACAAAGCTGGGGTTTGAACTTCCAGTCTTAGCTTCAGGAACCTAGAGCTTTGACTGTTGAGTCGGCATACATATTGAAGTGGTGTTGCAGTGGTTAAGATGGACTTATGATTGGGAGGTCATGAATTTAAACTCCAGCACCACCAGTCTGCCCTTGAGGGAGGTCCTTAACCCTAAACTACTCAACTGTATACATTTTTGTAAGTTGCTCTGGATGAACATCTGCCAAATGCTGTAAATGTAAAACGCATTCACATCACAAATGTGTTCCAGGCCACATGTGAATGTTTGACATGCATTTGACCAGTACATGAAAAGCAAACTTGTAAAAGTATAGATACTTTACTGCAAAACATACTCCATTACATTAGAAATTCTAATATGACTTGAGCAAAAACGCAGGGGTCCCCAAACCATTTTCTGTGAGGGACATAGTTTTTCCTTTCTTTAAAGGGGGTAATGGGGTCCTGTGTGTAACAAGAGAATTTTTCATTATTTGAAATGTGTATTTATTATCCTTGCTAATTCTTGATTAGTTTATTTTGTAATGCAGCATACAGACAAACATTACTTTTGAGCAGAGCCTATTAAAGGAGCATCATTACGATCATAATGATATTTTTTCATATTCACTGCTATTAAAATCAAAACACTTACTTACCTATGACTATGGTTTGTGGGTGAATCTAACAAATACTAAGGCTATGTTAATTACTAGAGGACAACCGAGCGCTAGTTTGGATCGTACTTGCCGACAACAGATTCACCAACCGGTTTTTAACCGTTTCAGCTGTTTTTAAAAGGGATACTGGATAAAAAAACAAACACACACTCCATGTCAAATAGTATGTAACTTCATTATAAAATCAAACAGCACTGAATCCTGAAAATGGGCTAAAAGAAATAAATATGAATAAAAAAATTCTAAATTGTAAACCAACAAACAGCACGTGGTGTCAGTGATTCTCCTCTAGAGGCCGCTCTTGTAATGACAGCGGACCCGAACCTGGAAAAACTATCGGTATAGATTTTTGCTGATAGATGGTAGTTCCCGCAAAAAAACTATCGGTGTCTCGACCTCTATCAATAACTAAGGGAAATAGTCAAGTTTGGTTTTCAAACTAATATTAAATACAGGTATGATATGAGTCAAACAAATATATAAAATTACATTTAAAAAAAATGGCATTGTTCAGAGGACCGTTCCAAATGTGGGGGGCCACTGGATGTAGTTAGGAGACCAGGTTTATATACCTGAAATCCAAGGAAATAAGAAAGCAGCTGAAAAAAAAGTGATTTCTCCATATACTTTCAGTTTGACAAGTATTTCTGCAATAACTGAACATCCTGCGATGATTCTTCTCTTTAATACCACACACATCTTTTGGTTCTCGCCGGTTCCCACCGTTATGTGACACGAGCCGAGGAATAACTCTCTCAGTAGGATGCTTGGACGCTCCACTGGCTCTGTGGACTCCAGAAACTGGGGTGGAATGATTGTCACTGCCAAGATTTATTGTCGGGCTGTCTCGGAAAAAAAAGTGTCTGTGCAGCGTTTTTCTGCTTCACCCGCTCTGGGGCTGACGTGAACTAAAAGTTTAGTGAGTTAAAGTTCAAGTTTGTTGGCAAAATCTGTTACGTGTGGGGTTTTTAGGGCTGGGAATGAGGTTGCAGTGAGTTGGTTGAACGTCACCGCTGAAGGATTTCCCATCAGATGTGCGAATATTGTACGTGGATGAACCGTCAATTCAAAGTGAGATGTAACACGGTGCGATGGGATCCGACGTGTCCGTACTGTTAATAGTGCAGTTTCGCTGTGGAACTGAATGATGGCAAACCCACACACACGCACTCATACAAACACACGTGTCCTATTTTCAAAACCGATACAATGTAAAATGCCTATTTATGTAGGAACATCTGATCGCTTGAAATGTCCAGAGACTAAACCGAGATTCAGAGAAATCACTTCTGCTGCTCTGAAAGTGTCCTTTTCCCCTTTAAAGAATGATGATTCTTATATTCCAAAGGGGTCAGTTTTTGATTGCCTGATGATTTAAATGCTGTTTTGTGGAAAAAAATTGTCTATTACATAAGGGACCCGAGGCATCGCTCGGTCTAAGAACAAATATATTTTCACCTGCCTTTATTTTTAACCCAGTGGACTCAGAGGTTAGATGTGAGGCAGTCTGGGAAAACACATCAGACTGTGATTGTCTGGGTTGAATTCTGGCAAACATCCAAATATGATTCGAGAGAGGAGAGGGGGAAAGAGGCTGGTGAGAAAATGGCTTCATAAAGCTGTTATGAACTCAAGGAGAAAAGAAGGAGCTAAACCTTTCTTTCTTTTTGTTTTATTCTGGAAGTTTCACAATACCCAACAAAAGTTTGGGAACACCTGACTTTCCCAACCATACAAAGTGTATCAGAAGGTTGCTGGTGTAACTGGTGCCATTCTGACCACGTGCGATTTCATCACGGACAGCAAGTTTGAACAAAGAGCGAACGTGAAATTCTGAGTGGAACTGTGGACATGACACTCGTTTGACATTCGGCGATGCTGCATCGAGTCGAGGTGTTTTGAGCCCGGGTGTGCTGGAACAGATTAACACACCGTTTCACAGCGCCGTTGCCTCCAGTGGAGCCGAATGGTATTGCGTGGCCGCTCTGTTTGTGTCCTTGGTTTCTCCTCTGTGCTCCTGAAGGCTACATAAAGCTCAGCTATGTACATTACGGCGCATCCCCGACGGCAGCCTGTTTGCTTTTAAAGCCCTTCAGCACATTTGTGTTATTATGTGTAATTTAGAGCCTCTGCTGAGTCTAATCACACACACACAATCATTTACTGTACACACACAGGATGCCTGCGAGGAGGCGATACAGCTGATGGTCTGCATGTGAATATTAGTCAGACACAAGTCAGAACTCGACCTCCTCGGAAATAAAGTCTGTACAGTTAAACAGTGCTGCTGCTGCTGTCACGTGGTGCCATGTCTCCAAACACAACACCAGTCATTACTGATCACACACACGGAGATCATTATGGTGACGAAGGCTTTTTTTCTCCCCAAGTTTACTTAATCAAAAAAGATTTACTTTTATTTTATTTGTCCATTGAATACTAACGGTTCTCATTTTAATTGTAAAGATACATTTTGGAAATAATAATTTACTACACACACACACACACACACACACACACACATTGTTCTATGAATTCTGTCTCTGTGTGAATTTAAACACTAATCGTGGTTAATTATACTGCTGGACCAGAGCTTTTAATGTGCTTTATATTTTGGAGTTATACCAGAGGCCAGTGAGTAAATAATAGAAACCCCAGGATGCTCTTTCCTCATCTTCATCATCCTCCTCCTTAGTCCTCGCTGTATTCAATTCCCTCTACCAGCCTTCCCACTAGAGAAGACCCAACACACACTCTGTGTTGTTGATCCACTCATAAATCCAGGCTCTGGCACGAGATCAATGCCCAGACTCGATCCCCGTTTATTACCCTTTTCCTTTAAAGTGGTGAAGAAAATGAGCTTCTCGTGCCAAAGCTGAAAATCTGAAGGGAACGAGAGAGTAAGAGACACTTGCGAGAGTTTTATTGGTGTGACGGTTGTTCGGCGTGTACCGGTTGTACAACACACGGACGGCGTTAACTTTTAATCAAACTAGAGATAACATCTAATGCAGCGCTTTAAAAAAAAAAGACCTCCCCACACACACACCCATATACACACCCATATACACACACGCACACACACACACACACACACACACACACACACACACACACACACACTTACACACCCTCAAGACATTAGCAGCTAATTAAAAAGACTGAGTGTGTAAGAAAGCTCGATGGAAATCAACATTGTTTCTGAATAGGATAACAATCACAAGCTCATTTTTTAGCACACTTGCATAAATGCTCCAAGGCTAATACAAAGAAAAAGAAATATGCAGATATTCTCTCTCTCTCTCTCTCTCTTTCTCTCTCTCTATTTTTTTCAATCACAGGAAATGTTTTTCTCCTCAGAACACACTCTCACACCGGCAATGACGACTTTTAATTGGACTCACACCGTTCAGGAGGGTTCACGACACTGTAAAAGCTTCCAATTGCCACCAATAACCGAAGTTCTGTTCAGCCGAGTCGAGATTTATTCATCTGCTCTCTTTTTCTTTCTCCTAAAAGCCAGATTGTGGATTTTCTCTTTGTGTTGATGGAAATAGTCACAAATTGAATAGTTCCTCTGAGATAATTCATTGTGAAATTGCTAAACATGTGTGAACTCTACCTTATATATGCACACAATATAAACTTAACTTTAACTTTTCCAGCCATATGTGGTTCCTCCCAGTTAGAGACACACAATTGTACAGGATGTCAATGTAGTAGTGTGACATTTCTCCTTCATTTCATCTAGAAGACCCAAATCTGTTCCAATGCTCTTGTGCACATAGCCTGTATAAAGATCTGCTTTACATGGCTTAGAGTGGAAGATTTCCTGTTATAGAGCTCTAAACCCTAATGAACACATTTGGGATGAATGTGAAAGTTGACTGAACTCCAGGCCTCCTCAACTTCTCACCTACATCAGTACCTTTCCACTTACGATATTTAGCATTTAGCTATTTTAAAGGCGTGGTTAAGGGCCCAGAAGTGGCAGCTTGGTGTGGCTGGGATTTGAACTCATAACCTTCGGATCTAGTCAAATGCTTCAACCATGAGCTCTGACCTTCTTCTTTCCATTCTGACACTATCACACACTCGGTGCATGTTACTCCCCTTTGGCCGCAGAATTTTGATTTGAGTATTGCATTCCACAATTAGTCCCAATTTGCTCTTCTAATTCCCTCCACTCTTCTGGGAAGATGTTCCACTAGATTTTGCAATGTGCTTATGGATATTTGTGTTCATCAGCCCCAAGGGTGTTACTGATGTAGGTGAGGAGGCTTGTGGTGCAGTCAGCGTTCACATTCATCCCAAAGGTGTTAAGTAGGGATGAGATCAGAGCTCTAAAGCAGGCCACTCAAGATCTTCCTCTCCAAAACATGTAAACCAGATCTTAATGGAGCTCACTTTGAGCACAGGGGCATCGCCATGCTGGAACAGGTTTGGGTTTTCAACTTCAAGTAAATGCAAAATATTATTATCGTGCATCTAAAGACGTCCTGTACAATTGAGTGCCTCCGGTTTTGTGGTAACAGTTTGGAAAAGAACCACGTATAGCAGGAAAGTTCAGGTCTCCCAATACTTTTAGAAATGTAGTGCACCTGCCTCTTGTGTTGACCCCCCTTTTGCTTCCAAAACAGCTGTGCCCATTCAATCATTAACAGCATGAACTTCTTTAGCAGTTTGAGCTACAGGAGCTCGTCTGTTGGATAGGATCACACGGACCAGCCTTCGCTCCTCACATGCATCAATGAGCCTCAGCTGCCAATGACCCTGTCGCCGGTTCAACTCTAATCCTTCTAGGAGCACTTTTGATAGATACCGACCACTGCAGACAGCAAACAGCCTACAGAAGCTGCAGTTTTGGAGACGCTCTGATCCATTCGTCTAGACGTCACAATTTGTTCTTCAAACTCGCTCAAATTCTTTTCCCTTCTTCTAACATCAACTTTGAGGACAAAATGTTCACTTGCTGCCTAATAAATAAATTTACACACTAACAGGTGCCATGATGAAAAGATCATCAGTGTTTTCACTTCACAGCTCATAATGATATAATGTTATAATTTCAAAGTTACGCCTGGTCGGTGTATGTGAATATATATATACTCATATTGTATTTTTGCATTAAGAGTGTTTGCAATTTTTTTTACAATAATGCAAATAATAAAAAACAAAATGAAACTGAAAAAGTCAATAGATCAACTGGTTTAGCAAAATAATTGCTAGTTTTAAACAAGTCAGTGTTTCATTAATGATGTATTGTTTTCTGCAAAAATCATATCCATCCACGTCGCATCCATAAATGATCACTTGCTTGTAAATGCTGCTGGTCAATATTCCTTCCCAAAGGTTATCCGACGTCTCACTGATGCTAAACTCAAACACAGAATGCTACAATTTTTACATCAGTCCCTTTTTTTTTTTACATATCCTTTATCTAAACAATAAATTTCCAGCCAGAGCAGAGGGTTCTCAAACCATCAGCTGAAGGTGGTATTTATGAGATCCAGACGGAATAAAAGTCTGAATAGAAACCCAGGCTGTATTCTCGCAGGTCCTAGTTTGATCCTAGAGGAGAGGAATTGATATTCTTCTGGTCACTAGATGTGTGTACTGCAACGTGGCGATGGTTATAGTGGCAGCACAAAGGCTCAACCCGGCCCGTATTGATCTGGCAGCCTCCTCCGTGTCACAGTCGAGAAGAGCAGGAATAATAGCGGCAATAAAGAAATCCATACCTATGCTCTGGTCAAGGCAAGTGCATTCATCGCTTTTTTTTTTCAATCAAAGGGCAACCGAGTAACAGTCCAGGCTGTTATTTAAGAGTTACCTGAGAGGTGATGTGTCTCTGCAGGTCTTCAGTTCTGTTCTGGTGGAAAGTCCAGCAGTGAGTGGGTTTGTTTACTGCAGGGGTTAAAAAGCACTGTCGTTCTGTTGCATGCTGGGATTACTCATGTCTGTGCAAGGCTCAGCTCCACATGAACTGAGCTACGTTTGAAAGGTCTGCTGACCGGTCAATGCACTTCCATTAAACAGGACAGGCTCATCCATCTTCAACGACACCACTGTGACTATATATATATGTGTGTGTGTGTGTGTGTGTGTGTGTGTGTGTGTGTGTGTGTGTGTGTGTGTGCGTGTATGTGCTGAAACCAACCACACACCCAAACACGAACCACTGATCTGAGTTGTTTTTCGCGACATAATTAGAAAACTACGGTGGAAAATGAGTCCATGATGTGTTTACACACTAGATCTTCAGAATACGTTTCACACACAACAGGACGCCTCCGTGTTCGGAAGTGCGAGACACGAGGAGGTGCGAATCATAAAAGCCGCTGCAAAAAGTCTTTTTTGACCTGCTAGAAGAAAAGAAAAATATATAAAGAGAGAACTAGCGGGTGAGGATGATAGTGAAAGGAAACACAGAGGTTGAGCGAAGCGATCAGACTTGGAAGGAGGACAGTGACACGTCCTGACACCCAAGCCTTTCAGAAATATCAGCACACTGGAAACAAACAAGCACTTCAGAGAGAGGGAGACAATGAAGAAGAGGGTGCCAATTCACAGGAAAGGCGTGACAAGGAATTTTCCACCGCGATTTGATAAAAGCTTCGGAAAACCAGACCGTTCTCCTGTGTATCATCAAGCGGCGCTAATATCTCACTGCTCAGACCTAACTTTGATATGTAACATTATATTAATACAGAATTTATCGCACATGAATGCGCACAGGGACATTTTGCAGATGCCTGTAATTCACTTCACATAATAAGACTCAAAGTAATGCTTATAAACTCAATAGGACTTTTATACTTCGCAAAATGTAGTACAAACACCATGCATAATAGAACAGAATAGTTCAGGTAAGGAAATATACGCGAGTACGATAAGCATGACTGAATTCAGACTCTTCGCAAAAACTATTGAAAAAATTACCTCAGGTGCCTTTTATTTCTCCCGATCGTTCCTGGATGTTTCTACACCGTGATTAGAGTCTACCTTGTGGAAAAAGTTTATTGATCGGACATGATTTGGAAAAGGCACAGACCTTCCTAGACAAAGTCTTCCCAAAAGTGAAGCATGGTGGTGGCAGCATCATGCTGTAGGGATGCGTTTCTGCAGCAGGGACTGGGCATTTGGTCAGGATTAAGGGGAAGAAGCAAATATGCCCTCAATTTAAACCTGTTCCACAGAGATCAGGACCTCAGTCGGGGATGATGGTTCACCTTCTTACATGACAACGACCCTAAGCACACAGCAATGCAACTCTGTGCATGTGTGAGTGGCTCAGCCAGAACATTGACTTGAACCCTATTGAACATCCCTGTAGAGACCCGGAAATGGACCCATCCAACTGGACACATCTTAAGAGGATTTGCCATAAAAAATAACAAAAAATCCTCCCAACCCAGATGTCGCGTCATAGCCAAAAACACTGTAATTGCTGCCAAAGGTGCTTCAACTAAGTACTGAGTGAGCATCTGAATACTTTTAAACACGTTATATATATATTTTAGTTTTTTTTTTATCAATAAACAAATTAGACATTGAGAGAATTCTGTTTTTTCACTACGGGCTACTGAGTGCAGATTAATGAAAAAAAAAATCAATCAAGCAGCAGCGTAACAAAACTGAATACTTCCTAAAAGCACTGTATATATATATATATAAGGATCCAGATGAAGGCTCATAGAAGCCTCGTAAAGAGTCTAGTGTTTGTTTCCGAGACATTCTGGGGTGATTTTAGTTGTATGTTTTGGGTCCTTATCCTGTTAAAAGACCCGTGAGCTGTGATTGAGACAGAGCTTTTCCTGATAGCGGTATGCTTTGCTCCAGAAGCGCTTGGAATTCTTAAGATCTCATTGTGACCTGCAGAGCTTCAAAGCAAAATTTGACCTAAAATAATATAGAAATGATGATGTATAGAAATTCAAGAACTCACAACCACTGTGGTTTACGGGTTAATAAACATCCCCTATAGCTTGTAGGTGATAATAGTATATAGGACAACAATATACATTATATGGACAAATGTTTTTATGGACACCCAACAATAAGATTTGCATGTGTTTGTATTTTTTGAACATCCCAGTCCACATTTGGTGTTATAATAATCTTCTGGGGAGATGTTCCACTAGATTTTGGAGTGTTTCTGAGGAGATTTGTGCTCATTCAGCGACAAGGGTGATCTGGGATGCCATCTAGTTTGGGGAAGTACCACATATTGAACCATCATTGAACGTTTAAAGGCATAGAGAAGGTGGTGATCAGATGTTGAGCTAATTGATTGCTCCTGGTTCTACAACTCCAACTGACTATAAGAAAGGACTTTACTCATAAACACACTCCAGTGCTCATGCTATTGCTCATTTTCCAGTGTTTGTAATGTTTTAATGATTTATTATCACACTCTTGGTGCCACCCAGATGGGGATGGGTTCCCCTTTTGAGTCTGGTTCCTATAAAAATTTTCTGCCTCATTGAACCTAAGGGAGTTTTTCCTTGCCACAGTCGGCACAGGTTTGCTCATCAGGGATAAATACACACATTTCTATCATTCTTACATTCTGTAAACCTGTTTTGAGACAATGTCCATTGTGAAAAGCGCTGAAGAAATAAACTTCCCAATACTTTTATCCTTGTAGTGTAAACATTTTGTACTCATATACAGTAGCGTATATTTTCCTTACAAGTCCATCGCTGTCCCTGCTAGTTTGCGCCAAACCTCATCGCGCTTCCACACCGTGTCCCACGATAACCCCGGTACTCCTATAATTGCTAGATCAACAAAAAAAAGTTCCCGAGAACAGCAATCGGAGCCAAAAAAACAAGAGCAGCCAGTGTGTGCAAGTGATTAGAGATGATAAAATGTCAAGGGACTCTGAGGAACGCGAGGCAGCAGTGACAGACGAGCGAGTGTAGCCCAGACACAGGGGAGAAAACACTGCAGTACGATGCACACAAAGAGCTATTCCGTCTCATTACCGAAATATGATGGAGCAGCACAATGCAGAGGCTTCAGTTAGTGTTGTATAAAAGAATATATAGATATGTGTAATGAACGGTTCTTCATGGTTTATAGAGGAATCGTCTACTGTATGTGGGAGCCCGTTTTATATCCCGACATATGTTTGATAATTGAAGAAAAGAGGTGAAAAGTATAGCCTCGCTGACATGACTAGTGCTAACGAATATGTTGTGGATTGATCGACTCAGCGGGACATCTTGCTCTTACCCATCAAGACTACGAGGGTTTTAAAGCCTCCCATGATCGGGAATAGGAGGACGGACTCGTGGATCCGCTTCTTTCTTTTTACGAGCCATTTTATTTAGCGGTCCTATTAAAACAATGCGATTTCCCTCGGCTATATAACAGCCAGGTAATTCAGAGGGCAGCGCGACGGTTTGTACCGTTATTGTTTAATAAACGCTCAGGCGTGAAGAGCGGTGAAATATGAACCCGCAGCTAAAATATGCAACATCGTGTCTCTTTTTATGTGCGAACTGTGTAATGTGATACCTCGTTACATATTTCTCCATCTTCCATAATGAAGAAATGCTCTGTGTGATTTCAACTGGAGTGTGGAGAGAAGGAATTGTGGCTGCTCATCAATCTGGGAAGGGTTATAAGGCCATTTCTACAACAATTTAAAACCCATCAATCTATATAAGATTATGTACAAGTGGAAACAATTCAACACTCAAGTCGCTGGTCTACACAGAAGTGGACGCCCGAACAAATTCACCACAGGGACCATACAATACAATGCTATGCAAAAACCAAGGAGTTATATCTCAGACTCTACAGTATACTGTAGGCCTTTGGTTAGACCTTATGTAAAATGTGAAAGTTTATGACTGTCCAATTCAAAAAGACTAAACAATTCTTGTATGTTTGGAAGGGTTGCTATAAAAAACGCATCTTTTCTCTAACACGCATCTAAATGCTCCAAAACACAAAACAACCCAGAGATTAGGTTTATAGACCCAGTCATAATAAAGGACTGATTTGGAATGATGTAAAGTAGATCATGTAGCTTCATGTTTTGTGCACAGGAGCCGTGTCATGCTGGAACAGATTTGGGTCTCCTAGTTCAAGTAAAGGGAAAATGTTATGTTACCACCACCAGAGACGTCCAATACAATGATGTGCCGCTTAGTTTGGGGAGAAAAACAAAAACAAACACCCACATGGCTGGAAAGTTCCGTCCCGATACTTTTGCCCGTACACTGTATCTTGCTCTGTGTGGACTGTATAAAGCGAGCGCAGGAACATTGCATCTTACAGGGTTGAGCAGCAGAGCAAGCAAACCTTTTTATGTGTATTGAGAGAAAATCTGAATAATTTACAATACAATGAGTTGTTATTAGGTTGCATTCACATATACCTAATTAATACAAATCTTTAATATTATCTTTAATATATGATGGAAGCTCCTATGCTTTATGGACTCGCAGGTTTCTGTCAAAGCGCACAAACGCTCAGGAACGCAGTCATGAGCTAAATCTGGTCTGAAAGCTTTCCTCTCAACTGTTATTAACAGAAAGCCCAGAATGAATGCAGTCGCCGGTCCCTACAATGAAAAGAGAATAGATAAACCAGCTCGCGCGCTTGCCAGCTAATTTATTGAAATGATAAATTATTTCAAGCGTTATAAGTCCCAGATGCATCAACCGACAGCTTGAGTGCCACCCTATTATCTGTCCATTTCACAAAGTGCTGCTTTTAAATGGATTCTTCATTTGAAGCATGAGGGGGGAGGTGTGTGTGTGTGTGTGTGTGTATGTATGGAAGGGTGATTTGCACAGTTTAAGCAATACATGTTTATATTTAGTGAACAAGAGAGGGGTGAAACTGTCGAATGTGTCATGAAGGCACAACTGCAGCAATTTGTGCACAACAGGAAAATATTTAATAGTGGTTTGGACAAAGGAATTTGACAAGACTAGACGTATGCTATAAAAATGAATAAATAAATAAAAAACGCACAATGTATTTAAAGCGTTTTTTGAACAAAAATGTAGGGATCCTAATTAAGGGAGCTCAGAGAAAGTAATAAAAGCTTGCCTGGAAAAAAAAATAAAAAAAATTAATTAACATATTAAAATAAGAGAACTTATTATAAGTGTAAAAGACAAATGTAAAGAAATCTAAATAAAATAAACTGCTTATTTCTAGCATGAAGCCGAGTGCAGAAGTTTGATCTTTCGAGCAAGACATTTCACCCACCAGGGGTGCTGTATCATAGCTGACCACCAGGGGTGCTGTATCATGTGTTCTGACCCCAGTTTTCTAACAACCTGGTATACGCAAAGAAATTTTTTTTAATTATGCAAAGAAAGAATTGCAGGATTTAAATATGCATTAATATATATTAGGGATGCGCATCTTCATAACTGATGTGATTTGCATCTCGATGCATAGCCAAATATACGATACATTACAGATACGTATGAAGCTACCGATGCGATAAGATTCACTCATTACGATGCGGCGCGATCTGATTTAGATTTTATTCGACACAATGCGATTTGATGCAATACAATGCAATGAAAAAAAGATGCTGTGGAATTTTATATGGTACAGATAGTTCACTTTTAATTTTTCAGTTCAGACAGACAGCAAATCACCAATTTACTTAAGTGCCTTCTCTCAAACACGCCTTTGTGGTGCAGAAAAAAAAAAAAAAAGATGAAATACAACCAGAGATTTCAATAGCCAACGATACAATACCGAAGTAGCTACTGATTTCAATTTGATAAAAAAAAAAAAAATCAAATACAACGCAATGGAAAAAATATGATGCTCCGCAATTTAACATGGTGCAGACAGTTTACTTTTATTTATTCGGTTCAAACAGACAGCAAATCAATTTACTTAAGTGTCTTCTGACTTCTAACGCATGGCCCTTTCACAAACACGCCTCTGTTAAAAGAAGAAAGATGAAATAAAACCAGATGTTCTGTTCATGTTATGTTTGCAGGTCTGCAGCTCTACCTCTGCCATGTTAATCTGTTTTTTTATGTGACTCTCAGGACCACCTCGGCCTGCATAGTGTTGCGAAACGTCAAATTCACGAAGCAGCAGCGGTGCTGAGGGAACACGATCGGGAAAACAATCTACATATTAAATATCGGTAACAAATTATTGGTCACTTTCTAAATAATATCCACTCTATCTACCAATCTACTAATAATTATATATATATTTTTAAAAAAATCGTTTTTCACTGAGGCCAATATGTTAAAAATGATGCATCACGATACAAATGCACACTTGTATTCAATGCACATTTTAACTTAACTTTAATGTGAATAGGTGACGGTTACCATCCATAATATCTGTGTAAATTCCAGTAAATGCATTTCTAAGACCTGGTAAATGTACAGACACACAACTGAAAAACCAAGATAAACACTCACTGGCCACTTTATTGGGCACACCTTACTAGTACCGGGTTGGACCCCCTTTTTTCTGTCAGACCTGCCTTAATCCTTCGTGGCATAGATTCAACAAGGTACTGGAAATATTCCTCAGCAATTTTGGTCCATATTGACATGATAGCATCACGCAGTTGCTGCAGATTTGTCGGCTGCACATCCATAATGCACATCTCATGATGCGAATCCATGGTGCGTGAAAATCCCAGATCAGCAGTTTCTAAAATACTCAGACCAGCCCATCTGGCACCAACAACCATGCTACGTTCAAAGTCACTTAAATCACCTTTCTTCCTCATCCTGACGCTCGGTTTGAATTGCAGCAGATCGTCTTGACCATGTCTACATGCCTAAATGCATTGAGTTGCTGGCATGTGATTGGCTGATTAGAAATTTGCGTTAACAAGCAGTTGGTCAGGTGTACCTGAGTGTGTGTATATATATATATATATATATATATATATATATATATATATATATATATATATATATATATATATGCACACAACAATACATACATATTTTATTGACTTGTTTTTTTTGCAAAGGGTGTACAAACTTTTGCCCTAGCCTGCATATCAGTGTAATTCCACCGGCCCTCGGCTGTGCTGATCGCTCTTCTCCTGGCCTCCCAAAACCCCCAGCAGCACCAGACAAACAGCTTAAAATAGCCCCTCTGCTGTGAGGTCCACAAACATTTGTAGGAAGATTGTATCTGAGAAGGCACCGCTACCAACAACATTGGGAAATAGCACAACGTGGCACAAACAATAACCGTCAGTGTATAAAAAAAAAGAGAAAACAAACAGAGAAACGGTGCAACATTGTGAATTCCACCAGCAGAACAGAAATCCCATTGTTCTGCTCCGATGGAAAACAAGCTGCGGACGAGCGCAAACATAAATTTTCGGCTCTTGAGTCGTGTGAAAGGAGGATTACATAAAAGACTCGAACGGATCGGCCCAAAAAATTTCACAGTCCATATTAAAATAAAACAGACACAACAATAAGACCGAAGCCAAAGCCGGCTCAGTCAGAATCTCTTATCTGTTCCTCGCCAGGTAATATTTTTCACATCGTAAAAAAAAAAAAGCCACAAAAGAGGAATATAATGGACTGCGTGGCTAAATAATAGCTTAATTAGCCGCTGGCTTCACGGCTCAGCCAGCTCTGAGCAGATGGAGCTGGAACAGGACAAATAAAAGTCATTTAAATGGAAGGACAAAGCAAAGAGAGAGAGAGAGAGAGAGAGAGAATAGACAGTTTTGAAAAAGCAAGAAAGTTGCTCGAGGCGAGAGAAGAATGTGGAGTGGTGCTTTTAGGTCAGAGGAAAGACGGCAGGTGTGAGGTGGCTACCTGTGAGCCTGACCTTTTAGCAGTGGCCAGATTTCACAGAAAGAACTGAACATTGCGTAATATGTGGATCTGTACATGAGCACTGCATTACACAGTGCTTTAGCTGCTTTAGCTTTAGCCCAAGAAGCAAATAATCAATAATAAAAAAATCCTTTGTAATATCAACCCAAAGAAGTCTGATTAGCTAGCATAGGGTCATAACTAGCAGCCAAGCATTGAACATTTGAGAGGGTAAAGCTCTTGCGATTGCTTGTGAGTGCTAAACTAAACCTTGGGGCAATGTTGGCCTGTTCAGGTGAGTCCCATTCTCTTTTTTATATAACTATTAGTAGATGTGCTGTACTTTTAGAGAAAGTGACCAATCATTTATGACAAAAATTTGATATGTAGATCGATTTCTCGTCGCTAAACTGTTTCTCGAGCACGTTCTCTCAGCACCACGACACTACGTGTCCCGGGGGTCACATAGAATACAGATGAACATGGCAGAGGTAGAGCTGCATCTTCCTGGAGACAGAACAGGAAAAGAACATCTGGTTTTATTTAATCTTTGTTCTTTTTTACAGAGAAAAATTTGATCTTAAAAAATCTTTTTTTATTATCAGGCTCATCAAAAAATCATAGATTAGTATCTTTTGTATCCTTTTTATTTTAACAGCAACAAACCCCCCAAACACACACACCCTCATGCGCTAGAGTTTGATAAAAATGATAAAGCTAGCTGCTCTTGTATTTCACTACAAGATGAAAGTCTATTCATACAATTCATATTCCTAATATCTTCTTCGTGTTAAAACCCAAACAAAACATCACACCATTCACACCTTTGTCCCCATTGACTGTCTGGGTTCTTCTGTTTGGGTGTGTACGCAAATCAAAAATACCGACAATGCAATGAATAAACAGGCCCCGAGCGCGTGATTTGTATGGTAATGATGTACACGTGTACAAATACAAAGCGAGTGGAGACGAAAAAAACCCTCTATTTTTCTCTCTTCCAGACAAACAAAACTCAAAGCACAACCCACACTTTATTTCCAGCAGCAAAAAGAAAAAAAAAATGCTGATTAATGAGAGCCATGCGAGGCTGAATGTGCTTCTTTGGAGATAATCCGAAAAGTGTAGGCGTGAGGCACACGTTTAATACTTTTCCCATTTCTGTCTGCCTGCTCGGATTGCAGTGTCCTCACGTACTCGCCGTACAAAATTCCCACAAAAATATTTCAATTTCTCTCTTATTTATTCACACTAACACTCTTCTTTGCAGTGCAGGATGAATGCTATGGCAGATGGCCAGATTCATTAAACAGTAAAGGAGAAGCAAAAAACAAAAAATGGTCATGCCTGGAGTTCCAGTTTACACTCATCATCTGCTCCTTTTATATGAATCCAGACAAATCGGTGTGTTCATACACCTAAGCACTCGCTTCCTTTTCTCTGAGGGGCAAACAAGAGAAGAAAGATTTGTTTGAATGGGTTTGTTTAAACGGAACAAGCGTTTGTTTGTCGGCTCGGTTTCGTTTCGGGCAATTAAGTGGAAGATGCAGTACAAAGACTTCTTTACAGCGGAAATGGGACAGAGAAGAAAACGTGGCCTGTGGTCGCAAACGGGAAGAATAACATAGAAAGGGGATTCCTGAAGAGCGGTGGTTTGCTTTCCAAACGATGTGAATTGTGTTTTATTAAAAACATATCAGAAATATTGTAGACTCGGTTTGTGCACCAAGATTTTAAAATGATACCAGTGTAGCGTTGTCTCAACTCAAACATGTACACAATATGGACAAAAGTCAGATGTTGGGTTTGACCAAGCGCCAATCAAAACAGGTTTAAAACAGAGCGTGCGCTCGAACCTGATTGGTTGCTGCCTGCGTGTTTGACCAGTTTTTATCCTAAAAAATAACGACTGATTTCGAGTGTGTTAGAGAAGTGAAGAAAAGAGTGCAGGCAGGGTGGAGTGGGTGGAGAAGAGTGACAGGAGTGATTTGTGATAGAAGAGTATCTGTGAGAGTGAAAGGGAAAGTTTATAGGACTGTGGTGAGACCTGAGATGTTGTATGGATTAGAGACAGTGGCATTGAGTAAAAGACAGGAGGTGGAGCTGGAGGTAGCAGAGCTGAAGATGTTGAGGTTTTCGTTGGGAGTGACGACGATGGACAGGATTATAAACAAGTTTATTAGAGGGACAGCACATGTAGGACGTTTTGGAGACAAGGTGAGGGAGGCGAGATTGAGATGGTTTGGACATGTGCAGAGGAGGAACATGGGGTATATCAGTAGAAGAATGCTGAGGATGGAGCCACCAGGAAGGAGGAAAAGAGGAAGGCCAAGGAGGAGGTTTATGGATGTGGTGAGGGAAGACATGCAGGTAGTTGGTGTGAAAGAGGCAGATGTAGAGGACAGGGGGGTATGGAGACGGATGATCCGCTGTGGCGACCCCTAATGGGAGCACCTGATAGAAGAAGAAGAAGAAGAAGAAGAAGAAGAAGAAGAAGATTTCGCAAAATGTAGTCGAGGAAAAAGTCAGAAATTTGACTTTGAAATGGAGTGAAGTTACAGTAAAATTCTTACAGAATTAAAACACTTCAGTAAAGTACAGATACATGCCAAAGCTACTTAAGTACAGTAACAAATTACATTTATTTTGTTCCTGTCCACCACTGAAAAAAAATTTAGTTCCTGTAAGTTTGTTCCTAAATAATTAAGGTTTAGAGTTAGCAGAAATACAATGAAGATACTTCGAAGAAGAAATAAAATGAAGTTTATTACATTTTGACTTCTGGAAGCAGGACTGGGGTGCAGCCAAGGTTCCAATTCATCCAATTAGGTATGAGGGTCAGAGCTCTATGACAAGAGATCTTCCACTTCAGAGCCGAGATCATGCACAGGGGCATTGTCATGCTGGAACAGGTTTGGCTTCTCATTGTTCAAATAAAGAGAAAATTTCATTGTAGTGCATCCAAAGACGTCCTATACAGTTTGCCTCTAACAGTCTGGAGAAGAACCACATGTGACTGGAAAAGTTAGAATAGCTCAGGAACACAGTTTGCATGAATATATCTGAACTTAATCGCTGAACAGCGCACTTTAATAATGATGGATCTGTAATGAATGGTTAAGGTGAATGGTGTATATGCCTGATGTGTGTATGAATGGTGTTTATCCCTGATGAGCAGCCTTTAGATGTTATGAGGAAGAAACCTTGAGAGGAACCAGATTCAAAAAGGGGAACCCATCCTCATTTGGGTGACATCAAGAGTTTGATCATAAATCTTTCAACAATACAGAACACTGGAGAGTGAGAACTAAAATGATTACTGGAGTATAAGATTATAAGTGATGTTCTTTCTACAGTCTTATACAGTCTATATGGTTATAAGACTAGGAGCTACTGAGCACAACATTTGTGATCATCACAGATCCAGCATCAACTTCTCCATGCCAGAGCCTTTAAACACTCCAGGAGGTCCAATGTCAAAACTTCACACATGTAGTGGGATCCAATTGGCACTGGTACGTCCCTACGTTCGTTGGGAATATACTTAGAATCCTCACTGTACAATGACACTGTATAATGTTAAACACTCAAGTCATTGTCATATGCGGTTATAGAAAATCAATCAGATTGATCATTTTCCTATAATTACATGTAAATATAGGAAAATGATCATGTTCTGATCTGAAAATGTACACTATGGTATATTTTCTGTTTGTAGTTATACTTACTGTAATGCTGCATTAAAGAAAGCTGTGCAAGGGTCACAGTCACAGCAAGATCACAATTCTAATGCTCACTCTTAGCAATCTACTGAAAAGAGACTGAAAACACTGCAAAGCTCAATGTTTTTTTTTTTCTCATAAATATTTAACATATGATTTCACAGTATTTGTTTTCTAGCCTTGTTCATCTTGCCCTGTTTGTGCATGGCCTACGTTTACATTTATGGCATTTGGCATATGCCCTTATACAGAGACGACATACAAAGCAGCTGAGAGTAAAGAGCCTTGTTTAAGAGCTTTTGTTTCTAAATGCAGTGCGTTAACTTTTAAGCTACCAACTTCACCTCCCTGGCCTAACCTCTGCTACTCATTACTACTAGACTTGTCTATCTTGGTTTTACAAAAAAAAAAAAAAAAAAAAAAAAATACAAATATTGGAACTCGCATTTGCTTCCAAGAGTGTTTTTTTTTTTCTCAAATTGACAGCAAGTCCCCTCTCAAGGATCGGTTACTATAGAAACGGTAAGGTTACACCAATCACGTTGATACAAAACTGTTGCTGCTGCAGGAAATTAATCAACACTGTCTACAAAAATTGAATAAAATTATTCAATGCTTCTGTCAGGAAAAGCGGTTGACTAGGGTGAGTGGATGGAAGGAGCCAAATGCAGGATGCGAGCAGGAGTTAAGGGAAAACAGTCTTTCATATGAAAAGTAAGCAGAGCAAAGGGGCAAAAGCAAAAAACAAGGGTCCAGGGTCTAAACACAGGGCAATGCAGACAGAGACTAAACCAGATCCAAAAATAAAAACAGTCCAAAAGAGCTGGCAAACAGAACAATAAAGACAGAGCAAAAACGCAAAACAAAAACAAGTCCAAAGTCAAAATCAGAGCAGAGCAGAGCAGAACAGGGGACAGGAATAGGATCAGGAACAGGAACAGGAGCAGGAGCAGGAACGGGGCTCAGGAACAGGAGCAGGAGCAGGAGCAGGAACAGGAACAGGAACAGGAGCAGGATCAGGAACAAGAGCAGGACCAGAAACAGAAACAGTAACAGGAGCAGAAACAGGAATGGGGCTCAGGGACAGGAGCAGGAATAGGAACAGAAGCGACAAGATGGCCGCCTACCTGGAAGATCCTGACAGCTACTGTGGTTTCGTATAACTTACAGTACCCCATTGTGGCTCTTGGCATTGCAAAACTTTTCTTTCCTACATTTGGACTAGATTTGGACTAGATTTGGACTTACCGCACTTGTAGGTCACTTTGGATGAAATGTTTCTGTCAAATTAAGATCCTGCTTGAGCAAAAAAAAAAAAAAAATGTAAATAAATAAATAAAAGCCCAATGCAACACAGTTGGAAGAGCAAGAGAGCAAGCTTAAGTTCAGATCTTCAATAAAGATGTTACTACCAGCAGTCAATCTTGAAGTTTTTTTTTTTTAGCTATTTATGGAAATGCACTTACTTCCAAAAAAAATATATCTTGCTTTTCTCGAGATATACTATAATGTAATGTTGATTCCCTTCCAAAAATAATATGAGTAAAAGTATAAGATGGTGCACGTTACAGGCGGCTCTGCTGAGAACAAGCGCATCAATCAATCACAAGCAAAACCAATCTAATAATACAGAAATCATGATTCCTTGATAAACAAGATACATTAGCAAGATTAGAGAGAAGATTAGCAACGACCATGAAACAACTGAGCTCACAGTGATGTCAAAATAAACCACAGAACAATCAAACTCATGACAAGTGAGATATATATATATATATATACACAATTATATATGATCTAAATTTACCTTAAATTAATACTTTTTATGTTTCTAATACTCTAATCAACATGAACATGGACAAATATTAATGCTTTATGCAAATGTATGGTTATTATTAGTGAAATCAAACTCAATATAGAGCATGAAGACAAAACATTTCTTGTAAATATTTTAAAGTGATTATGGTGTTTTAAATTACGTAAATCATCAGGGCACCAAACTGAACTTTTGCTGTAGAGGCAATCACACACGGTTCCTCCTGAAGGCCTTGCCGCAAGACACCAATAGAGGTCGCTCTTCTGGCAGAGACACATGTCATTCAGGGTCTTTTGGATCTTATCAAAAGGCTTATGTGGACTGTTACAGTCTCCACAGTGCTGTTCAGGTACAAAGGCCACATTCTGCATGGCTACACACACAGGCTCAGTGCGTTAAACCTGAGAAATAGTGTGTGAGTGAGACAGAGAGAAAGAGATAGAGAAAGAGAAAGAGAGAGAACTAGGCCGTGTTCTGGATGAGACAAATACTCATGGTTTAATGAGGAAGAAGTGGACCGGTGAGAACAAGAATGAACCAGGAATGGACCTGTGAGGACGAGGCTAATTCTTGCGCTGCTGCCTGACATCTCCCTCAGGACTTCTCAGAGACTGTCCGCTCCAATAAATCTGTCCTTTCCGGGGCATGCCTGAATGAACCCCACGGAAAATCACCTCCGGCTGAAAATCTGGAATTTGTCTTAATCACCGGCAGCTGCCCGTGGCACAGCCTCTCCGTGCCAGGACTCATCAGCATCGCCTAGACAAAAAATACATTTCCCTCGAAGTTATAAAAGAAAAAGAACACGCCAGTCTAATTTTCTGTCCATTAGTCCGAGAGGAAACTTTGACCTCTGCTAAACTGAGCAGACAAGAACCTGAGATCTTGAATAACAGTCATCCAGTGAGGTTACATACGAGAAGTATTATAGTCATACATCCACAACCTGAAAAGAAAACCGTCTCTAACTGACCGAGCTGACAATGGGCAGCGGTCACATTTCGTTACTTCTAAATAAACACAGTGTTGAGTCATGCATTTTACACTGAGGCCCTCAGGGTTTTTGTACTTGACTTAATCCACCTCATAATACCATCAATATGGCACCATGACTAAAGAAACCATCAATATTATAGAGAAGCGCAGTAGAACAGAGCGCTAAATCACAGACTGGAATCTTATACAGTGAGAATGAATGTCAATACTAAAGCAAATAACCCAATGAACACAATTTAACACGTCTCCTTTCACTGGAGCCGCAACTGCACCTCCCCCATACATCGTCTCTAACAGAAGCCTCGATATTCACCTCAAAATTAACCAGTCCATTTTTCTGTATTATGGTTTTGAAATAAAGGCAAATTGTGTTTTTGTTGCAATTCTACATAAAAAAAACAAAACAAAAAACTAATAAGTTTAAAACTTCTTCTCCGTCAGTCAATTGGGAATGAAAAAAAACAGCTATTAAATCCACACGATTATATCGAAGCTTGTGCAGTTTGCTACAAATGCGGGCTGCGAACTCCGACTAGTGCGCTGTCTCCGACCAGCCAATCAAAAGACGTGAAAATGTTGCCGTGATTGGACGCCTTCTAGGGGGCCTTAAACTAGTGATCAAATCGCAATCTGATGGGTTCAAACAACAGCTTCAAGAAACACGGATTTGAATCTACCATGAGTCCACGCTGTTCGTTTCTGCTGGCCTTATGGCAAGACGTGTTGTGACGACTGAAATCTGAATGGATAGAAACTCACGAGAGAAATGCAATCGAATGATAAGGACTATTGAATACATATTCATTGACAAAAATATATTAAAACGTGTCAGCAACTGTTTTATTCACCAAACAGCTTTTATGTTTTTATGTAGAGAGGCTGCCATTCAGGCCAGTCTGCCATTTTTAATAAAAAAATAATGCTTTATAATGTAAAACATTCACAAGAAGAATACTGGTATGTGTGTGACTGGTGTGTGGATGAGGTTTTGGTCCTCAGATGAAGGTGTTTCGGGGGGACTGAGCTGTTTAAACACACATGATGCAGTACCATTGCTAAGTGTTTACAAGTTTACATCCCTTTAGCATCCGGGTAGTGCCTGATGAAAGCTATGAAGTGGGGGAAGCGAGAGATGCTGAGAGCGGTATTGAGGGAAATGAATGCGCAGTAATTGCCGTTGCTTTGTGGTTTTGATGACTATTTTGCCCACTCGGTGCTGAGAAGCATCCGCTCTTACTGCATGCTCGAGGAAAAAGAGCTCATAATGGCTCTCTGGGCTCGGCCACCGCTCAGTGATGGACAGACGGCACTGATTACACGCTAATGTGTGTGTGTGTGTGTGTGTGTGTGTGTGTGTGTGTGTGTCACAACCAGGCCACCTGCGTTCCGCTCCAGGTTTCCTAGCTCAGTCAGAACCCGTCTGCCTGCCGTACTCAATTACAGCTCGCGCAGCCTGGACGCTGATTTCCAGAAGTGCCGAGGGAAAAGGGCCAAGACCCAGCTTCTCGTCACAGCTGATGTTCGCTGTCACAACAGGAAAAAAAATGAATGTCGGAATCCGGAATCCGGTCCGGACCCCGTGCACGACGCGCTCATCAATTCCCAGCAAAGCGCGCCGCACGTTCCCGGCAATTATCCTTGACATCCGTCAGGGGAAAAACAAACCCTTCAAGGTCTGTTTAAGAACAATCAGCGTGCCTAATTGAATATGTCGAGGGTGATGGATGGGGTGAGCGGACGGGGAGGAAACTCAGGGGGAAAAAACCTGAGACAATGTCACGCTCCCCTGAGTGCTCCTGGGCAGCACGTCAGTCTCGGTGGCCCCCCGGTGTGTGAACACAAGAACACTGCGTTTACTCATCAGCTGCTACGTGTCGGGCAAAACAGGCTGCGCTGCATTGTTCCTAACTTGGGTAACTTTTGAAGTCCTAAGGCCATGCATTATACTATTTATTTCTTTGTTGTTTTCTCACGATCACGACATAACACAAATTGTTTTCACGTAACTTTTCTTTGTATTTGGCATATGAGCATGGCCTCAGGACTCCCCTCTAAAAACGCTTCGCATCCACACTTCCAATTTCAATCGTTGCCAAAACTTGCTTATCCGCACCAAACCTCAAAAAATGTTTACGTCCCTGTACTGCACATGTGCAAAAGGTTTCCGACTTCCGGGTATTTACTTTTCAGATTAGTGTGGACGTGGCCTTGGACGGATGAAGTCCTATTACCGTTTTCTCCGTTGCTTTGGAGCGTTTCTCAGATCAGAAATTAAATTCTAAAAACGACTTGTTCAACCTCCACCTTATTCAGTCAGTTCCTATTTCCTGATGTAAACTACAGTTTGGATTATAATAATTGAAAATGCAGGCTGAAAACAGGTCAAAGGTGAATCTTCTTCTTCTTCTTCTTTCGACTTCTCCCATTAGGGGTCGCCACAGCTGATCATCCGTCTCCATACCCCCTGTCCTCTACATCTGCCTCTCACACCAACTACCTGCATGTCTTCCTTCACCACATCCATAAACCTCCTCCTTGGTCTTCCTCTTTTCCTCCTTCCTGGTGGCTCCATCCTTAGCATCATCTCCTACTGATATACCCCATGTCCCTCCTCTGCACATGTCCAAACCATCTCAATCTCGCCTTCCTCACCTTGTCGTCCTACATGCACTGTCCCTCTAATAAACTCATATCTAATCTTGTCCATCGTCATCACTCCCAACGAAAACCTCAACATCTTCAGCTCTGCTGCCTCCAGCTCCACCTCCTGCCTTTTACTCAATGCCACTGTCTCTAAACCATACAACATCGCAATTGGTGACAGATAAAACACAGAATTACAATGTCTGAAAATGGATGAACAACCGGGAAACAAACGAAAAAAACTGTAAGGGCATGCTGGAAAAAGTTTTATTACTCACGATGAAGCCTTTTCTTTTGATTGATTTCAATTAAAGGAACGCCGGAGTTTGAGGAACTCCGTTATTATTAGTTGAAAGGAAGACAGACAGACAGACAGACAGACAGACAGACAGACAGACAGACATAGAGGAACACTGTGTGAGATGATTTTCAGATGACCCCTCCGTTTCAAGTCAAAAGCTCTGGCGGGTTTCAGAAAGCTTCCCCGTGGCTACAAGCCATCGCTCATCCTCCATGTGTGAGGCTGAGATAAAAATCTAAAGCAGACGCCAGACACATCTTCTCCATTTATGGGCTCCTGAATTGAAGTGACATTTTCTTTTCAGCTCACATTGCTTGAAATAAATACTGTCCTTTAGGCATGGTTCCTGCTCTCATGCACTCGAGACAATGGGGAGCTCATGGCGTGATTTTAGGCAGGAGGGAAAAATATATATACCGGATGGTGCAGGGAAATTCTGAAACTAGAATTGTTGACTGGAAAATTCTTGTTTGGAAGCAGTGCGTGGTCGTTTAGAATCCATCGCCATTAGTTATAATGAAGCAGCGGAATGATGCGTAACGAGCGTTCACTGTAAAACCTTTTAGAAGAATGGTGATGGTGTGAGTGCTGCGTAAAGGGAATTTCAGCGTCATTACCAGCGAGGACGCCATGATCGCGTCCCATCAGCTCATGAGATCACAACATGGGTGTGTAATTTTTAAAATCAAATATTTTACCTTTTTACTCTACATTTAGCAAAATCACTCGTTCCTTTTTATTTATAAAAAACGTAACCAAATCACGGTCAAGCATTTGATCTGCATTGATTGGCGCTTGGTGTCTCTACTGATCACCAACATACAGTTCAGCATCAGTTCAACAGCAAGGAGAACATTTAGAGAGGAATAAATGATGGAAGAAACTCCTGTGATTTTTTTTTCTAAGTACTTGAAAAGATGGTTTGGGGGTTTATGATAATTTAACAGAAATCAATCAGAGTTTGACTCATTAATATCATTCTATTAATAGATCAGTGTGCTGAGAGTCACAGAGTCTTTTCACATAAACTGAGTTGATTAAGTAAAAAGTCTTGTGACAAAAATGATAATAGGAACATTATAGTTATAATAAATCAAAGTACGTTGGATACTTAAGTACATTTGAAGGCAAATACTTTTGTACTTTTGCTCAAGTGAAAGTTTAAAGGGACATTTTTATTTTTAGTCACATTTTACCGAGTGGATCTCCACTTTAACTCGACTACATGCTTTGAGTACTTCATCCACCACTGGTCATTTTGAAGAAACACCTCAGGAGCGCCACCTGGGGACTTCTTTTTTAAGGCTGAAGTTCTTTGAAATTAGCAGATGGGACATGATCGTGATGTCCTAACTGGTAATGATGCCATAATTCCCTTTACAGAGCACTCACACTATTCTTATAAACTAAGACAAAAATAATAACTAATAGCACAGGGTTCTAAACGAGCTCGCACTGGTTCCAAACTATTTCCGACGTCCCATTTTCACCAACTCCTACTTCCAAAATTCCCATTTTCCCAGCACCATACTGTATAAAACGCCTCTAGCTATCAAAGTCTATTCAACATACATTGCTATGGCGAGAACATTGTCTAGAGCAGTGGTCCCCAACCCCCGGGCCGCGGAACTGCACCGGTCTGTGGGTCAATTGGTACCGGGCCGCACAGAAAGAATATATAACTTACATTATTTCCGTTGTATTTATTATCTGATTCTGAACGATGTTTTATTTTGGAAAATGACCAGATTCTCTCCTCCACATCTGTCTATGACTCACTCTTGATGCATGTCATGATGCCTCGGTCACATGTCTTACCTCCATCCGCTACCTTCTTAAAGGGGCTCGGCCGCTAACACATAATACATTACCGCTAAATTCAAACCCCCAAGCGAGCAAAATGAACAAAAAACAACACAGTGGATTCACGTTTTTTTATTAGATTTCGAAAATACCAGTTTTTATGGTCGTATCATTTTATTTTGTTGTATTTATTCGCCACACCTTAAAGGCCGCTCCGTGAAAATATTGTCTGCCATTAAACCGGTCCGTGGCACAAAAAAGGTTGAGTGCAGGTACAATTTTGGCAGGCAGGAAATAACCTTTAACTCTTTATTAATTGCAGCAGTAACTATTTATTTATACACCAAGCGCTCTCATTGCAGCGTCATGTTTAATGATACAAGCGCCGACATGAACAGGTTGCTCTGAACGCTGAATAAACAGGTGGACCGGGACAGTTTTGTTGAACATAATCACTTGATTAAGACACAATGCTGGCAAACGCATGGGCTAGCGTTTCATGTGCGCGTTGTTTGGCAGGCAAACGAGCACCCATTAGTTTGTACTGGATTATTAGAGTGCTAAAAACGAGCCAACTCACGTGACCGTGTTGGTTTCTTTAGCAGGATGGGATCCAAAATAAAATATTTTTTTTACATGTCGCCTTATTTACACGTCTCGTGGAGGATTAAGGAATAAATCGTGTTAGCGTTAATCAAACTAGCGCCATTGCTTCTTGTGTTTGTTAAGAAGTTTTTTTTTATTACTATTTTATCCCTCGTCAAGCTGGTGCACCGCTCAGGCCCTGTTATTAAGAGCCGGCAGAGCTGAAAGTAAATGACTTGTTTACTCTTCTGTAGTGCACTTTAACGCCAACTACTCATTATCACTACTCACCCCTGACAACAGAAGTGGTTCGTAAGACAGCACGCGAGGGCAATTATGCAATCCATCAGTGAGAAAAAGTTTCCTCTTTACCCGGGAAATGTTACGCAATGACTAGTAACTGTTGCAGTACCGAGAAAAGTTTACGAAAACTTTGGATTTAAGCACGAGAAGGAACAGGAAAAACAGTGTGTGTGTGTGTGTGTGTGTGTGTGTGTGTGTGTGTGTGTGTGTGTGTGTGTGTGTGTGTGTGACTTTATGTCTTGCACCAAATCAACTCACAATACTACAGTAAGGTCTCTTATATTAACATTATAGTAACACGTTTTTGTTTTTAAAATAATAAACCAAATTGGCAAAAGAAACTAATCCTAGCTTTCACAAAATTACAAAAAAAATACATCTTAGCATGTATAAATACGAACGAAAATCATATACGTGCAGTGCATATTTGTAGTGGATAATAACCAACATTTTAATGGATATGTTCGTGGATTTCGACTGGATAATGAAAGAATCAAATCTAAAACCACTTCTAGTATTTACACCTAGAGATCAGTATGTGTGCGTCTCAGTCAGCTCCCATGATGCACTGCAAAAACCATGGTGAATCACTGCTCATTATTCTCCTTTACTAAAAATAATGTCAGGTTTTCTGGAGCCTTTCTGGAGCTCAGAAAAAAGAAAAAAAAAAAAAAAAAAAAAAAAAAAAAGACAACACACACACACACACACACACACACACACACACACACACACACACACACACACACACACACACACACACATGTAAGGGCTGTCAATCGATTAAAATGTTAATCACATGATTGTTTTTTTTATTTGAAAATTGTTTATTATTGTTTATTAATCGCAACTTAATCGCACATTTGTATCTGTTCTAAATGTACCTTAACTTAATACTTTTCAAGTTTTTAATACGCTAATCAACATGGACAACTATTGATGCTTTATGCAAATTATTGTTTAGTATTAATGAAACCAAATTCAACATAGAGCATGAAGACAAAATATTCTTGTAAATGTTTAAAAGTAATTATGGTGCTTTAAATCATCAGGACACCAAACGGAACTTTTGCTGTTTCCACACGGACGGTTTTAATTGCC